>NW_026261598.1:266806-549306 GCF_900747795.2 Erpetoichthys calabaricus | reverse complement strand
TCTATCTGACACTTAACCATCTTGTTATATTTTGTAATTTGTATTGACATTACACAATACATTTGATGTAGTTCAGTGACAGACTCAGGTAGTTGCTGACAATTATTTAATGTTATTGTGGCTTGCTGTGATTTCCTTTGTCTGGTACTTTCTGTCAAAGATATATTGTCAAATATCAACTTTATATACTGTACTGTATATAATAAGATTAGCTTAATCATCGTACAACGTTTTCATGCAACACTCAATTTTCTTCAAAACCACGTCATATAGCATACATTTATATATATATTTTTTTTCATCTTCATTAGGGGAATACATTCGCTTCCCGGGTCCTCCCTGTGTGGAGTTTGCATGTTCTCCCCGTGTCTGCATGGTTTTCCTCCGGGCACTCCGGTTTCCTCCCACAGTCCAAAGACATGCAGGTTAGGTGCATTGGTGATTCTAAATTGTCCCTAGTGTGTGCTTGGTGTGTGTGTGTGTGTGTGTGTGTGTGTGTGCCCTGCGGTGGGCTGGCGCCCTGCCAGGGGGATTATTTCCTGCCTTGCGCCCTGTGTTGGCTGGGATTGGCTCCAGCAGACCACTGTGACCCTGTAGTTAGGATATAGCGGGTTGGATAATGGATGGATGGATAGGAGAATACAACAATGATACTCTCGTGTCAATAATGCAAACAATTTAACGTGCATATGTCAAACAAAATATATTGTCACATCCGCTCCTCTACGAACAGTAGTTCAGTTGTGTAGGGCTCTTTAAACACTCCGATTAGGTGGTTCAATGGTATTTAAGTTGTTTCCCAGTGAAGACACCAGGGATTCGCGTCCTTGGTTCTCCCCTTGTAGAATGTTTTTTTTCCTCTCTCTCCTTCTCGCTCTTCTTTTCCTCCATTTAACAAAAAAATTCCACCGTGGACCGACAGCAAGCGAAGCGAGGGGGGCACACACCCTTAGTTATCTTTTGTATTATATGTAAAGAGTTTCACTGCGGGCGGCACGGTGGCGCAGTGGGTAGCGCTGCTGCCTCGCAGTTGGGAGATCTGGGGACCTGGGTTCTCTTCTCAGGTCCTCCCTGCGTGGAGTTTGCATGTTCTCCCCGTGTCTGTGTGGGTTTCCTCCGGGCGCTCCGGTTTCCTCCCACAGTCCAAAGACATGCAGGTTAGGTGGATTGGCGATTCTAAATTGGCCCTAGTGTGTGCTTGGTGTGTGTGTGTCCTGCGATGGGTTGGCACCCTGCCTGGGATTGGTTCCTGCCTTGTGCCCTGTGTTGGCTGGGATTGGTTCCAGCAGACCCCCCGTGACCCTGTGTTCGGATTCAGCAGGTTAGAAAATGGATGGATGGAGTTTCACTGCAAAAATGATTAGATTGCATATTTGAGTTTGGAGACACTGGTGTCATACTGAATTTGCATTGTAGAAACAGGGTGTTGTACCATATTAGCCATTATGGATGTTGTGAGAAGTCAAGCAAAATGACACCTTTTATTGGCTAATCAAAAATTTTACAATATGCAAGCTTTCGATGTAACTCAGGCCCCTTCTTCAGGCAAGATGTAATCATCTTCATCAACTTCTCACTACATTCATAATGACTAACACGGTACAACACCTTAGTACTACAGCCATACAAGACACCAAAATGTACCGCTACTACAGGATTCCATCTTGCCCGAAGAAGGGGCCTGAGTGGCCTCAAAAGCTTCCATATTGTAATCTCTTTAGTTAGCCAATAAAAAGTGTCATTTTGCTTGACTTCTCACTACATTGTAGAAACACATAAACTACTGTCCCGCATGCTTAGATGTGTCTTTTCATTTTTGATCGCTATACGGCCCTTCCCTCATAGGACAATTTGCCATAAACAGTTTCGGCCAATCAGTGCCTTCCAAACATGCATCAGGACAGAGAGAGCCTTCATTGTTAGTGGTGCGGCATCTTCGTGTACTATTACTATTATAACTGAACATGCACATAGAGGAAATGTGTATCTTATTTTATGTGTATGACAGGAAGGACAGTAAAGCCTTGAATGAAACTGAGTGTTGATGCTTTGAGTAACAAGACAGGTAAGGAGCAGGGAACGTTAAATATGACAGTGACTGCGGGGGATTGTGGAACTGGAAGATGGTTTAAGAATACAGAAACGACAAAAGCTTAGTCTTGCAATAATTCTATTTACATCAATGATTTACTCTATTGTGCTAAAGTTCGGAAGATTACTTATTTACCCCACACATGTCGCTTCGAAAGCTCGAAATGGCGTCGACATCACTATCTCCAAACTCCTGCGCCCTCCTTCCTATGCCCGATTAAACGCACTTCCTCAGCTGAGCTGGCAACGAGTCCGCTTTACCGCACTTCCTTATCTTGCTGATCCCAAACCAGTGGCAGCAAGTAGGCGACTCCAAAAGCAATGGACCCACGGCAACTGACACAACTCCCCGACGGGCCTTCTAGGAGAGAAGCCCACAACGCTGTCCATAGTTCTCCATCGGTGGGTTACCCTTTGGCTGGTGACATCATCCTACACCCCCTCATGGGCACCTGAAAGGATAAAGGTATGGGCCAGTTCTCTAATCTTGATTTCTAATACTGAGGGCTAACAGGGCACCGTTCATTATAATCAGCAGGACACCCCCGGGAGAAACTACACTGTCCCACAGAAAGTTAGTGAGGGCACAAAGAAAACTAAACTGTTCTGAAGGGAGTTACATCTTCACATCACCTAATGCTTTTGTTTTTTAATTTTTTAAATTTTAAATTAACGGTAGTATTGTAGTTTCATATGGACTAAGGAGCAGAAAGCCTAAAATGTCAATACTTTTATGTTTGAAATGAAACAGTTACATGAGTTAAGCTCAGAAGAAAAAAAAGGTTACATTTGGGTCAAAAAAGGAAAAAAGAAAACAGTTTATAGAGAGTGTGGCAGGCGGCTGGGTGCTGAGCCCATCTGGGACACCTAGAAGAACCGAGAGAGGGACTATGCCTCCCCCGGACCACGAGAGGGCAGCCACCTTGGTTTGTTTGGGGCCCACAGGAATTGAGCATGGAAGCTCAACCATATAGGGGCCCGTGGCCACCGCCAGGGGGCGCCCGGATGAGTAAGGAGCCCTGGACGTTAGCACTTCTGCCACACCCGGAGGTGCCGGTGGAAGAAATACCAGGGACACCTGGAGTGCTTCCAGGTGCTCATGTGGCACTTCTGTCACACCAGGAAGTGCCGCAGGAAGCTCAACAGGAGGCACCTAGAGCACATCCAGGTGGAAATAAAAGGGGTCGCCTATCTCCAGTCATCAGCCGAAGTCGGGAGGAAGAGGACAAAGCTCTGGAAGGAAGATGGAGGTGGCAAAGGACCATTGGAAGGCCCAGGAAAGAAGGGTGATTGGTGCAGGGGCACTGTGTGTTGTGCGGGACTTTGGACTTGTAAATAGTGTAAATAAAAGGGTGTGTTGGACTTATTGGTGTCTGCCTGTCTGTGTCCGGGCTGAACTTCCACAAGAGGGTTTCCTTGTTGGGTTTATGCTTTGATCACCTGAAGCGTAGGTCTGCTATACACTCAGGCCATTTCTGTATTCATCTTTTAAAGAAACATTCAACCTAAAAAATAATCTGTTATTCACTGTGCGCTGTATGCAGTGATGGCCAAGATGAAAAAAGTAAATCTCAAGTTTCCTAGAAAACAGAGATAACAAAATTCATGAAACAGTGGTCTGGAATGAGGACCCCCTTGAATTACAGCAATCAATTTCAAAACGCAGATATCACATATTTGGGTTTTAAAAATGTGGACGGGAAGCTTTGGAGTACGTCTGGTTAATGAGCACTTGACGTCTGCCTTTAAAGGGATTAAAAGTCCATTTAAGCTTTAGTTTTCATTATACTTCTTAGGAAAGCAAACTGAGTTGCTGGGCTGCTTTTCAATTATATAATGGAAAATGAAGTTTTATCCATATAAATAAATTTATAAACACTGAATCATTGTAAATTAACAGCAGTGCTTAGACCAGAACAGCCAGCAGTTTGACCACTTGTGATAACTCAAAGTGTATCTCAGTAAACATTTTACTTCTAGTTATTCAAAGTGTGAATACTGTACATCTTTAGGACACCCCCCTGTGTGTTTGTGTGTATTTTCATGGTGTGTACAGCCCTGTCTTAAATAATAAAGGTTGAACATTTTGATTGCACTGTGATGGCGGCCGTGAGTCTCTGTTTTCAGAGGTGCTGTAGGAGTGTGCATTGTGGTCACAGTGTTGTTTGTTCCTCTTGTCGTGGCGCATGGAGCACATCACAATTTTTCAGTACAATCCCTTGATCTGCAACTTCTGGGGTATTCAACCTGTGAACTGCTCTCCCACACCCTCTCAGCTGTAGTTCTAGTAGCCCTTTTTTTGCAAGGTCTCACAAACATTCTGCCAATTTTGTGGAGGAGTTCTCTTCCTAAGCAGTAGTTTTGTGCTTTGTAAAGTGAATAATAATAATAATTAATTATATTGATATAGTGCTTGCATGTAGGCACACAGAGGACACCTGGCGGGCTCTATCGAAGTCAGTGATACCATTCTGGGACAGGAGGGGGTGCTGACGCTAACAACATCGCCTTTCTCACTCACAAGACGCACACAGCAGAGGACTCATAACCCAACCCAACCTGTGCCCGGACCACTTTGGATGCTGAGGTATTTATTCAAACCTAAAACCAGAAGAAGGTCGTTATTTGGACCAGGGGCTTCCCACATGATGGAGCTCTGAGCAATTAAAGACATTCGAGATTTTTGCCCTATGCTATACATGTGCAGACCATTTGTTTTTGCCAAACACTTTTGTTCATTAGATGAGTATCTCCAGGAAGGTGCCCCAACCTTTATTTTGGCATCCATCTTGTCTGTGTACCACCACTACTACTTTTCTTATTACTCCTTGTGCTTTACTTAGAAAGGAGGAAACCACTTCACCACCACCACCAATGTGCAGCATCCAGCAAGATCATGTGATGGCAGCCATTCTTGTACCAGTCACCACAGAGCAATAAAGAAAGACAGAGGAAGAGTAAGAGAAAAGAGGAAGGAACTGAGCAATATTGGTTTGGTGATTTGTGCACTGTGTGCTAAAAAGGGATGAAAAATAAAAGCGTGTGCTTGGACTTGTGTCTTTGTTCCTGTCTGTGTCAAGTTTGGGCCCTGCTTTACCATTATATATATATATCTATATATATATATATATATCTATATCTATCTATATATATATATATATATATATATATATATATATATATATATATATATATATATCTATATCTATATCTATATCTATATATATATATATATATATATATATATATAGTGATCCCTTGCTATATCGCGCTTCGCCTTTCGCGGCTTCACTCTATCGCGGACTTTATATGTAAGCATATTTAAATATATATCACGGATTTTTTGCTGGTTCGCGGATTTCTGAGGACAATGGGTCTTTTAATTTCTGGTACATGCTTCCTCAGTTGGTTTGCCCAGTTGATTTCATACAAGGGACGCTATTGGCAGATGGCTAAGAAGCTACCCAACTTACTTTTCTTTCTCTTGCGCTGACTTTCTGTGATCCTGACGTAGGGGGTGTGAGCAGGGGGGCTGTTCGCACACCTAGACGATACGGACGCTCGTCTAAAAATGCTGAAAGATTATCTTCACTTTGCTACCTTCTGTGCAGCTGCTTCCTGAAACGACATGCTGCACAGTGCTTCGCATACTTAAAAGCTCAAAGGGCACGTATTGATTTTTGACTTTGTTTTTCTCTGTCTCTGTCTGTCTCTCTCTTTCTCTGCTCCTGACGGAGGGGGTGTGAGCTGCCGCCTTCAACAGCTTTGTACCGCATACTTAAAATTTTACTTTGTTCGCATACTTAAAAGCCAAACAGCCCTATTGATTTTGTCTGTTTCTGACATGCTCTGCTCCTGACGCGCACTCCTTTGAAGAGAAGATATGTTTGCATTCTTTTAATTGTGAGACAGAACTGTCATCTCTGTCTTGTCATGGAGCACAGTTTAAACTTTTGAAAAAGAGACAAATGTTTGTCTGCAGTGTTTGAATAGCATTCCTGTCTCTCTACAACCTCCTGTGCTTCTGCACAAATCTGTGACCCAAGCATGACAATATAAAAATAACTATATAAACATATGGTTTCTACTTCGCGGATTTTTTTTATTTCGCGGGTGGCTCTGGAACGCAACCCCCGCGATGGAGGAGGGATTACTGTATATATATATAATATATATATATATATATATATATATATATATGACTCAGACTATGAATCTAATGAATAAATATATATATATGTACATATATTTACCATGTGGTGTACAGTCATAAAGCTCCTCTGCCCCGACCTCTTTACTGTCAAACTTGTTGTGTTCATTTTCCCTTTTTAAGAAACTCCTGTGCCTTTCCCAGGATTGCCTGCCATGCAATACCAGGTTGTGCTTCACATATTGTAGGTTCAAAAAAGTGATTGAAAGAGGAAGTGCGAGTGTCAGACACACAAGGAGAAGTAAAGGCATAGGATCTGTGCTCCTTATCCTGAATTGTGCAACTTTACTTAACACCACAAAACAAAGAGGGAGGGAATGTGGTAAATGAACTAGTAGCACACAGAGGGACAATACAGAACAATCAATCCATAAATAAATCATATACGCTTGGCTACAATGTGAAAAGTCCAAATGACAATAAACAACTTGGCCTTCCACAGGACTGAAGCAGCCTAATGGACCAACAATGCAGGACAGCAGCTGATGAACAAGCGAACACTCAACCATGTAGCGCCCTGCTTTACTGGTCTACCCGACATGTACCTCAGCTTTCAAGACAGTCACTTGGTGGAGTTAAGGAGGAACATCAGCGTCCACACTGAAGAGTGATAGGAGCAGCAGTCTGCATCAAGTGAGTGGGATACAACAATTGTGTCTCCACTTACTGTCCATCTTAACCCTTCTTTCATTATAAACATCCAATAAAAGAACAAAACAAAGGCTATCATTGTAGAAACCCTTATGGATTTTGCTCATTTTAAAAGGCACTATAAAAAATAAATTCAATTTGTAAACATGCCATCTGCTTTTCATCAGTTTTCATTTTGTCTTTTAGTACTAGGGTGTTGTACCGTGTTAGCCATTATGAATGTAGAGAAAAGCCAAGCAAAATGACACCTTTTATTGGCTAACTAAAAAGATTACAATATGCAAGCTTTCGAGGCAACTCAGGCCCCTTCTTCAGGCAAGATGTAAAGATGTCTTTTAAAACAATTTAAAAGGATCTCAGTGTAAAAGTGGAGTGGGGCTGACAGACACTGACATGTGTGGTGTGTCATATTGATGGATTCTTGAGTGATCTGTGGGTCATTCATAATAAAATAAAACTAGTTAAATCAAAAGTACTATTACTTTACTAAAGGAGATGCTCTGTCTTACCAATATCTGCTATTTTAATGCAACAAGGGTTGTAAAAGTTGGAGGATTTGGAACCAAAAAAGATTGGGGCACTTGCATGGAGAAATTGCGAGGCATAAAACAAATGTCATCATCACAAAGTATTTTAGGAAACAAGTGCACAGCTTGGACTGGTGACATAGGGGCACACAAAGGACAGGTGAGGACTTCATCTGGATGGCTCTGTCCATGAAACTGCCTTGGTTTGCTCTCCTCTCATCCAATGTCTGCCTGGTCTTACAGGTCCCACCATCGCTCTGCCCCCTCACTCCTTCACATTCTCCAAATTCACTGTGCCTCCTCTCACCAGACAGACTGCAGATGTCCACTGCTATGGAGTTTATTCATGGTCAGCTGGGTCCAACATCAGAGAGTATCCTGGGGCTGCTTAGGTCTTCTACTCCTCGATGTCCCCAGCTGGACTGACCAGTAACAGGACCAGCAGATGTGCTTGTGTTGGTGTTGACCTTCTGGCTTACATGGAATCAGACAGGATCACTCAGTTAATGTGTTCATTAGAGATGGTCAGTGAATATTAAAGCTTGCACTCCTTGTGGATTTGTGTTTTTTTTTTTTTTTTTACATTAGTTTAACTTAATGTTATTAATATGTTAATTAATAATAAACTCTACCAGAACCACTGAGTTTCTCAAGCCAGTAATGTTCTACCTTTGTTAGTGTTTTACCTGAAGGCTCACCTAATCCACTGTGACAGTTACATGTGTGGATATTAATATCTGAATATGTGTAATGGCATTGTTATCTTCTGGTCTTGTTAAACTGTACACACCACACGTTTACAGCATTTCCTCCAATTTAGATTAGCAACCCACACATCGTGATGGCACAGCAGTAACGAGTGATAAAAACACAAGAGTTTAAATAGCCTGATCATGTTACAAGATATCGAAGTATCAGTTCATACTGTATAATAATGACGGCTACGCTTTTACTTGGCCTCGACAAAACAGCACGGTTTTGGATAAATACATTTTATTCACGTTGTCTTCTCAAGTCTCCACTATATTTTCGAGAAACTCTTAGTAAACGAACTTTAAAGGTGACACGGCGGGATTTACTCCCCTCAGAATCCCGCTGACCACCGCCGTTCGTCCAGTGCTGGGCTGCGTACGGGTCAGTGTGCCCAGTGTGACGAGTCCACCCAGAACAGAAGGAGCGCACGGCGATGTCGAAGTGTACAGCACAGTATAACACTTGACAGGCACAACCGCGGAGTCGCAAGGAGAAGGAGCAGACAGGCGGTGTGGTGTGCTGGTGACGGCTTGGGACTGAAAACCCTGAGGCTGTGCATTCAAATGTCTCTGCTGACACTGGGGGACCTTGACAAGTCGTGTCACCTGCCTGAGCTCCAACGGGGTTAATTATATATATATATACATTCAAAGGTGTCGGACAAATAAATGTAGAACAATAAACGGACCGACACATCGGCGGAAAAAATAAATGAATAACGGGCTCTCTTGACCCACTTTAAGGTCTTTTCATAACGAGTCCGCACACCACCAAATTAATAAAGAAAAAAAAATATCTTACCTCGAGTAGCCGATTATTTCAAAGACTGCAGGAGACGCCGATAGATCTCAAAATCGCAAAAATAAAAGCAGAAGTAAGAAAACTTCATAAATCCGTTAGCCAAAGAGCCTGCGACAAATGGAGGACTTGTTTTTCTTCTGGTAAAGATACTTTCGGTTTCATAGGAAGTGTCCGCCCTAAAAATGTAGGAATTCTGAAGTGTCGACACGCTGCAGAGATTCCAGGCTTGTTTCAAATGCGCCCATCACGTGATTCTGAGGCACACTAGCGTCGTGACGTCAGTGACATCTGCGCAGTCAGAAGCTGTTTTGGTCAGCAAGTCCGCAGCCGGGCCTGTTTGCCTCAAAGTGTAAAAGCGGCGGCTCTTCTGCATCTGAAAGGCTCTAACGTGAGTTAGACTCTAGCGGTTCACGTACATGGCTAGTACATAGGGTACGGTCAAAGCCAAGAGAAGACTAAAAAATGAAAACAGTAATGTAGTAGACTTGTCTGTAAATTACTTTATGAAAGATTAACATGGTTCGGCCACCTCGTTTCTTGGTGTGGAGTTTTGTCCAAATTGAATCTGCAAATAATTGATAGGCATATTTGGCTTAAGGCAACACGTACAGTATTGTAACAATCCAACGTCTATTCTGCCCCATGTCAATCATATCAGAGAGGCTAAGAAACGCTTAGTTTACAAAGCCGGCGTGATCATCACAATAGTAGGCTATATGAGCAAGACACTCCTCATTAAATGTTTTTAGTATTCAGTGATTCCCCGATCTGTATCTGATTATGCTACATAACTAATTACAACTGTCTTTAAAACAGAATTAGTGCCATCGACAGCGTCTTCCAATTTTAGGAAAGTCTCGGGATTTCTGCGTTAATGAGACAAAAAAGTTGTAAAGAAACTTTGTGAATTCATCCAGAGGAGGACATAAAGATCACTCGAGTACTGATAAGAATGAACAGCTGGATAAGCACATCTGGAGCCAAACTTTCAAATTAAGCACCTGACTTTGTCAGCAACATCCGACCCTTGTGAAGGCATCTTGTCAAAGGGTTTCGGGGGAATCAATGATACCGACAATGTACGCCTTCAGAAATGGAATAAATCGTCTGTATACTGAAGCATTTCATTGACAAACGTAAAAATACAAAGTACAAAATTTCAGACAAACGATGAGTTCTGTTAATTATAAACAACGCACCACAACTACCTTGTATGTGTTGTTACTTTTTTATTTATTCTCACTAATCCGGGAAACGAATATCGGTAATATGGTTATAATAATTCATATTAAATTAAAATAAAACAATGCCAAATATAAATGAAAAAACAATCTGAGACATATTTGCCTTTAGGAAATATAAAATAAGCGTGTGCGCTGTCATTTAGGACAGAATGCACTGTTAACGTCACGCACTCTCTACTGACGTGATGTCACGAAAAAAAAGAAACAGCCCAGTCCATGCAAACTCATATCCTCCTTGATTTCTGATCTTATGATTAATTGTCAATATCAAATCAATAAAGTCATTTTAAGAAGATGACAAGTCTGCTACAGTCAGTTGTGTGTGCAAAACAGAATTTCAATGAGGTGGGACTCGTCAGTTGTAACGAATAATATGTGACACTGAGAAATTATAATTCATAATAACGGAAACAAGTGAAAACTACGACTTCCTAAAACAGACACTGTAAACGTAGATACTGTATTTCAATAAATAATTTAGGAGGCTTGTGTGTGCATTTCAATATCGATTTAAGAACTACGTAGGCTACCTGTTGTAACGGTACCTCAAGCGGCACTTAACAGTAAATAGTCTAACAGGACAATGACTGACTGAAACGAAGATGTGCTCCGCTATAATAAAGGGTCACACTGTCCTGCTGCGTGTTTGGAAAGCGCTGATTGGTTGAAACTGTTTATAGCGAATTTTCGTAAAAAGGAAATGCCTTACACTGTAAAAAATAACGCGTTAAAAGTACTTAAAAAAATAAGGCAACAAATTACAAGCAATATTTTTGAGTAGATTTAATGTACTGCACTTTTGAGTAAACTTAATTTATTAATTTACTCAAATTTACCTAAAATAAATGAGTTTGATTAAATATAAGTAGTAGCAAAAATGATTTATTTTGCTCCGATTTTCCTTAGAATTACAGTACTACAAAAAAAATGAGTAATAGTGCAACGCTGGACAGCAATGACTGTATAACAAATACATGCTAAAATTCCATATATCTTTATTTATTTGAACATAGACAGATAGTCACAACAACGGAGTCTTGTCTGCTAATAGAAGAGGGTTAAGACGCCATCTGTGAGGTGAGTATGAGGGGCTTAATGATTTTAGCTCCAAGACTAGAGGGGCATGGTCAGAGATGACAATTGTGTCATATTTGCATGATTTAATTGTAGGCAGGAAATTATTATCTATAAAGAAATAATCAATTCTTGAGTAGCTATGATGCACTGGTGAGTAGAACGAATATGTTCTTGAGTTTGAGTTGAGAAACCTCCAGGGGTCTGACAAGTTGTGGTCAGTTAAAAACTGTGTAATTGTCTTTGCAGTATTAGATGTCGTCCCCCCTGTGACAGGAGTCGTATCTAAGAGTGGATTTAAAACACAATTAAAGTCCCCAGCCATTATAATTTTATGAGTGTTCACACTAGGAATGGATGCAAATAGATTTTGCATGAATTCCTTATCATTGACTTTGGGGGGAAAAACATTTATCAAAATCATTTTACTGTTATATAAGTTGCCCATGACCATCACATATCTCCCTTCAGGGTCCGATACTACATCTGATGCTACAAATGGGAATGTTCTGTGTATGAGAATTCCCACCCCTCTAGTTTTCTTTATAAAGCTAGAATGGAACATTTGGCCAGTCCAGTCTTTTTGTAGTCTAAACTGATCCTTGCTTAGTAAGTGGGTCTCCTGTAAAAATACTATTTTAGCATTTAAGCCTGTTAGGTGAGAGCATACTTTCTTTCTCTTTAATTCGTGATTCAGGCCTTTAACATTCCAGCTCACAAATTTAACTGTCCCATCATGGAGACATTGATTCTGAGTTTTTAATGTCATTTTATAGTCTTAACTGGTAGTGAGGCAGTTTTAATTTTAATTTCAAATTTCCCCACAAGTTATTGCCATACAGCCTATTGTTACGTTGATATTTATAGTTATAAGGATTAGAAGAATAGATTTGATATAACCTGCTCTCCTTCTCTCCCCCCTTTACCCCCCCCCCCCCCCATTTTGCCTCCTCGCATGAGACTAGATCCCACTTCGCAATATCCCTGTCCTCTGACATACGAAGAGACAGAGCACGTCCAAAACAAAACAAGCACCACCCCACCCCAACCCAGCAGCGGCTTTTGAAGAATTAAAATAAAGTAGAGATATCTATTGCAGCTAAAGTCTAAATACTATCTGCCAAAAATATAATCATTAACAGTCTTTAAGCTTAAAATATAATCTTCAGCAATTTTAAGATATTAAGATAATAAAATAATGAACCCTGGGAATGATTTTAAAAAGTGGTCTAGGATAAACATAGTAGATCCTAATGCAATAGTAGAAATAGCAATTAACCAAGGGTATGATGTTAAACAGTCTACTTTGGGGCAGTAAAAAAAAAACCCTACTTTAATTACTTCCACACTTCCACACACTCACGTCTATAGCTGTAATTAAAACATAAACATATAGTGTCTCTTTTCTGTTCCGTTCAAATCTTCCAGGAGGACACTGTGAGGTTCCTGGGCCAGCTGAGAAATATAATCTATCCAGCATGTCCTGGGTTTGCCCTAAGGTGTCCTCCTGGTTGGGCATGCCTGAAAGAGCTTCCCAAAGAGGTGACCAGGAGGTGTCCTAATCAGATACCCGAACCATCACAAACTGCTCTTTTGAATGTGGAGGAGCAGCAGTTCTACTATGAGATCCTCCTAAATGTCTCCACCCTCTCTCTATAGGTGAGGCCAGACACTGCAACAGAAAATCATTTCTGCCATTTGTATCCACAGTTCAGTTCTTTCATTCACTCTGTAAAGCTTGTGACCAAAGATAAAGACAGGAATGTAGATCCACCGGTTTCCTGAGAGCTCTGCTTTTCACATCTCTCTTCAATATGACTCACCAGTACAACATTAACATAACTGCAGACACCACTCTGATCCACCGATCAATCTCCTGCTTCCTTCTTCCCTCACTTGTGAACAAGACCCTGAGATACTTAAACTCCTCCACTTGAAGAAGCACCTAATCCCCAAACTGGATACGGCACTCCACCCTGTTCCAGCTGAGAATCATGATCTCAGACTTGGAGGTGCTGATCCTCATCCTGACCACTTCACACTTGACTGCAATCAACTCCAGTGAACACCTGAGGTCACAGCATGATGAAGCCAGAAGGACCACATCATCTTTAAAAAACAGAGATGTGATCCTGAGGTCATTGAACTGGACACCATTCTCTTCTTGTCTGAACCTAAAAATTCTGCCCATAAAAATTAGGAACTATCTTCAGTGACAAATGGCAGCCCTGGGGGAGGCACACACACCAGGATTGAGTCAGATTTACTGCCGGAAATGCAGACCAAGGTTTCACTTCAATTGCACAAGGACAGAGTAGCCCACAACAATGTGTCTGGTACCCCATACTGTCAAGGCACCCCCAAAGGGCTATAGTGGGGTGTTGTGATGATCATTCTTCAGAAATGGAAAAGTCACGTTTGTTTAAACTGAAACCTTTGCCACTTCAAAGTGGACGTATTTGGTAAGTTTTGGGGATTTGTTTTTACTTTTGGGCACCAGTACTCTTCACCTCCATTATAAAAGGCAAAAACAGGTTATGTATTTATTCAGGTTTATTAAATATACTTCACTTTTGAGTGCAATTTCATGCAGCAAACTAAGATACACAATGATTGTGAAGAAATAAATTTGACTTGAAAAATATTGAAATGATCCTTTTAAGGTGAATAACATCCTAGTTTGTCCTACAGTCATCTTCATCATGACCATCAATGACTTTCTTAACCCAACCCCATTAGACCTTTGGCAACTGCCTTCTGTAGTGTATGGGGGGATTCAGGACAGCTGAACTGGTGGGTCTTTTCAACTATTCCTACTCTAAACATTTCCTCCAAACCAAAGAGTTCACCTTCTGTTGACCTTTTATTACTTATTTTGAAGTACATGCAAGACCCACTGAACATTTTTGTGACAATGACAATTGGATTCACTCCCAGTTTGGCCAAGAGCTTACCCATCTGCTCAGGGTGGTCTCCTGCTTCAGTGCTGGGATGGTAACAGAGCTGAAGAGACTGCTGTATGTCTGTCAGTTATTACTCTTCTCTTCTCTCTGGTAGTTCAGTTAAAGGAGACCCACTGGGTCTTCAGTCCTGCTGAGGGTGTCAGGTATCAGAGATGACATCTTACTCTACAAGGTGCTCTGAACTGCCGGACATTTATAATTCTGTTGACAATGGTAGACAGTTTTGAGCACTTGCCTTGTGCTTATTTCTGACCATAACCCACTGGCTGTCTGGACTGGATTCTCCTCCATCACCACTTTAGTGCACAGTGTCTTTCTGGAGGTTCATCCAGGCGAGTCCCTCCACTTCTCTACTTCAACACGGGTATGCAGCCTCTATAACTCTGTAAGTCATTTCCATACTATACATGTAGCTTTCTGACAACTGTTTCAAGTATATGGGATTACCTCTGTGGTCCACAAACCTTTTCACACATATACACACATATTTTGCACAGGACATTGCAGGTGAATGAAAAAATACACAACTCAAATACATTTAGCACAGTTTCTCATTTCCAAAGTATTGCAAGTGACATGTGCCACATTCTGAAAGCCAATAATGTGATGCCTGGTGTCTTAGTATGGCAAGTTCTGCAGTAATCTTAGTCCTTTCTTTTCTTTTCTCCATTCTCTGCTGGTGTGATAAGCACAAGACAAGCATCTCCTTCCTTCTTTACTTGCAGTCTCATTGTATGCCTTTTACATGTAGATGAGAGCTCATTGATTGTCAGCTCTCGCTAATACACAGAAGAGTCCGGGCCTACAACAGGGTGAACCTCAGAGCAGTCTGACTGAGTCACTGCGGATGTCAAACTGCATGACTTCCATCATGAGAGGGTCTTGTAACTGTCCCTGACTTGCTAAGGGTATGCAAATGAAGGCTTTCAGAATTTAAATTACAAACCTTTAGTTCAGCTGCTTTACATTTTTGAGAGTGAGGTTAGCTTACTTCATATGTCATATCTTTAATATCTAATGTCAGACATTACACTTGACTGAAATTGGGTCCACCACACTCACTGGTCAGCCCACTCATAGATAGATAGATAGATAGATAGATAGATAGATAGATAGATAGATAGATAGATAGATAGATAGATAGATAGATAGATAGATAGATAGATAGATAGATACTTTATTAATCCCAATGGGAAATTCACATTCTTCAGCAGCAGCATACTGATACAATAAATAATATTAAATTAAAGAATGATAATAATACAGGTGAAAAAAACAGACAATAACTATGTATAATGTTAAATATTAACATTAATATTAATTAATTAATTATTAATATTAATATTAATATTAATATCCTGGTGGAATTAAAGAGTCGCATAGTTTGGGGGAGGAACGATCTCCTCAATCTGTCTGTGGAGCAGGACAGTGACAACAGTCTGTCGCTGAAGCTGCTCTTCTGTCTGGAGATGACATTATTTAGTGGATGCAGTGGATTCTCCATAATTGATAGGAGCCTGCTGAGCGCCCTTCGCTCTGCCACAGATGTTAAACTGTCCAGCTCCATGCCAACAATAGAGCCTGCCTTCCTCACCAGTTTGTCCAGGCGTGAGGCGTCTTTCCTCTTAATGCTGCCTCCCCAGCACACCACTCATAGCTGTTTATCAGCAGGTGTGCATTTGTATTTATTATTTTGTGTTTATTTCCCATCCAGCCATGGCTGTAACTGTAGCCTACTCTTAGCAGTTTCATGATAAACACTCCAATTCACTTTATATATTTTTTATATGATGCTCTGTATAAACATCTTCAAAATGACCTGTTATAACCCAAAGATCAGTAAACAATACTTTAAAGTCATTACAGTGCAGCATTTCTTGTAGTATGTTCAGTTGCTTCATTTGTAAACTAGAGAGATGGACAGGTAACGCAATAAAGAAACAGAGGAGGTGAAAAGAAAACTGAAAGAGAGTGCTTTAAAATGTCTGAGCAATCCTGCCTGATGTGCCATGCTCTTTTTATGTGGATTACCTGTAGAAAGAGGCAGCACAAAGCCACCCCCCCAACTGCAGACCCTCTTTGATGGCGTCACGCTGCGTATTTTTAAAGGTCACTCTTGTTTGAAAGCTGTGGTGCTTCATGTGTGTCTTTTAAGGAGCGATGCAGAAGCACCAAGAGCAGAAAAGTATAAGAGTGATAATAAAAGAGTACACTAATATGACATGAACTTACTGTTAATAGCACATATGGAACATTTAAACAACATTCAACTATGGAGTCACATTCAACTACGTAAAGTCACAAACATTAAAGCACAAACAGCAAGAATCCAACACAATGAGTAATAGAAGCTGACAGTCCACACACTCCATCCATCCATCCATTGTCCACCGCTTATCCGAAGTCGGGTCGCGGGGGCAGTAGGTTAAGCAGGAAAGCCCAGACCTCCCTCTCCCTGGCCACTTCCTCCAGCTCCTTTGGGGGGACCCCGAGGTGTTCCCAGGCCAGCCAGGAGGTATAATCCCTCTAGCGTGTCCTGGGTGTGCCCCGTGGCCTTCTCCTAGTGGGGCATGCCTGGAACACCCCCCTAGAGAGGCATCCAGGGAGCATCCTGACCAGATGCCCAAACCACCTCAACTGACTCCTCTCAATGCGGAGGAGCAGCGACTCTACTCCGAGTCTCTCCCAGATAACTGAACTCCTCACCCTATCTCTAAGGGAAAGTCCAGCCACCCTGTGGATAAAACTCATTTCGGCCACTTGTATCCATGATCTTGCTCTTTCGGTCACTACCCAAAGCTTGTGACCATAGGTGAGGGTATTAACATAGATCAACTGTTAAATCAATAGCCTCGCCTTTTGGCTCAGCTCTCTCTTCACCATGACAGACCATTGCAGAGCCCGCATTACTGCAGATGCCACACCAATCCGTCTGTCAACCTCCCACTCCTTCTTTCCTCACTCGTGAACAAGACCCCGAGATACTTGAACTCCTCCACTTGAGGCAGTAATGTGTTCCCAACCCGGATGGAGCATTCCACCCTTTTTCGGCTGAGGACCATGGGACCATGAGAGGTGCTGTCTCTCATCCCTGCCACTTCACACTCTGCTGCAAACCGCTCCACTGAGAGCTGGAGGTCACTGTCCGATGAAGCCAACAGAGCCACATCATCCACACTCAACATTCACAAAGCAAATAATATGTTAAAAATAATAATAATAACACACACAAGGAATTTGGTATTGTGCATAAAGTGTGTTTTTTTCAAACTGTGTGGGATGAAGATTTTGAAATTCAAGGAGAAAGTCACCAAGATTTTCTCACCAGACAGAGCATTGATATCTTCATCAGATCTTCCTTTCCTGGAGATCATTGACACAAACTTCTCACACAAGTCGTCTTCACTCATCTTTAGGTTTTTTTGTTTAAATGACCATTTGTTCCTTCTAAAGGCTCCTTTCACCAAAGTTCAAGTGAGCTCTCAGCATGCTAGGATTGTGGAAACAAAACAGAGAGGACATTAAAATTAAAATAATGACTAGAGCTGAGTAATGAGATGGCAGACGTACGTGTGCTACTCATTTGAACACTTAAAGGACATGATCTCCATGTGAAGGTCCACAAACATCTGAACTTTTAGAAACCTAACAAGGGACACAGTAGTTGAACTCCAGTTGTGAACCTCGAGTAAGAAAGCAAAAAACATTTTTGTGACATGTCAACTCAATGACTGTGTCCTCCCTGATCAGTCTGGAGCCTCTTAGGGTTCTCCAGTGGATGTTGGAGCCTGCTGGGGTGAAGTCACAGGAGGTTGTCCTCACGTTGTATGACAGTCATAACACCTTTGATGGAAACAGAGCTGCTGCAACTACACAGAGAAGCTTCACTTTCACTGTCAATCACAATAAATAGTGAATCTACATCATAAAATCAGATAGATTACTTTTTTCTTTAATTGGTATTTCATTACCTTATTAATAATTTCTCTTCAAAAACAATAATATGGTCTTATTTTTGACTTCCTCCAACATGTTCCTTCCTTGAGACATTCATAGATGTTCAACACAATGTGCTGTGAGGACTCGGCTATTGATAAAATATTCATCTTTTGGCAATGATGAACCAGATTATTTTCCCTTCTGCACCTAGCAGTGAGATTTCTCGGAAGTTGTCAATCCTGTGTGAGAGATGGCCGGCAGTTTATCCCGGTCAGCACCCCCAGGCCGCTAGACGGGGTCCTCCCTGCAACATGGAGGTGCCCTGGATTCCCACAGGGCATCATGGGAGATGGAGTTCTACTTCACAACCCTGCTGAGTGCCGTGGGTGCCATCGGGTGACGCTGCAGGGAGACACAGGGATTTCTAATTTCCCTATAGCCCGGAAGTACTCCCTAGTCACAGGGATGGAAGAACTGAAGTACTTCCGGGCTGAAGAAAAATAACAGTTTTTCATCTGACCCAGGAAGTGCTATGGAATCACATGGACTGAAAAACAGAAACACTTTCGGGTCACAAACTATATAAAGGACTATGGGAAACCCGGCAAGCTGAGCCAGAGTTGGGAGGAAGTGTGACGGAGCTGCTGGGTGGAGTGGAGGATTGATTTATTGTGATTATTGATTATTGAATTGTGTATTGTGGAGGTGCTTTGTGCACATTAGTGAAATAATTTAAAATATTACTGGGACTTTCACCTGGGGCCTTATGTATAACGCTGTGCGTAGAACTCACACTATAACATGGTGTAAGCACAAAAGCGGGAATGTGCGTACGCACATAAAAATCTAGATGCAGGAATCTGCACGTACGCAAACTTTCACGTTCTTCCACTACATAAATCCCGATCAGCGTGAAAAGTAACGCATGTGCACGTGCCTTCTGTCCCGCCCCAACTCCTCCCAGAATTATGCCTCCTGGATAGTCCTGGTGCAGATCCTGCTCAAGCTTTTTCCACTACTGCCCTTACTTCCATACTAACCCTGACATTCTCTGCTGTTCTTTTTTCCGGTTTTCTGTGGTGGTGATCTGCGCCATCATCACCTGATCAAAGCACCTTGAAGTTCCCTACATTGATGGATTAAAGGCCAAATGTCCACATTACCATCGTCGTCTAATTCTTCTACGTGAAACCTGAAAACCATGAGGACTGATTTAGATCATTGATGTTAGGCAGAATGCCTAGTGGGGGCTGGGTGGTCTTGTGGCCTCTGAACCCCTGCAGATTCTTTTCTTTTTCTCCAGCTCTCTGTAATTTTTTTTTTGTTTGTTTTTTCTGTCCTCCTGGCCATCACACCTTACTTTTGCTTTACCCTTTATGGTGGAAAAATACAACTACATCTCAATGTCTTTCCTCCTCCTCTGCAAGGCTGATGATGTTCCTTCAAGGGAAAACAAAAAAGTTCACTGATGGCAGACGTGGAGCACATAACCCACATTTCCCATTGTCAAAGGGGTCAAGGTGCATATCCGGCACCCAATGCATGTTCCATAAGCACACCTTAGATTTTCTCAACCTGAAGAAGTTCAAAAAGAAGTTGGTCCTTGTAATTTTCTGCTACCAGATAAGATGAAACGTCATTCTACCACTTATCCTAGTCAAATGCACTTGTGGCAAAGAAAACTAAAATAGATTTACCACTTCAACCTTCATTGCCATCTATGCCTGACGTTCCTTAAAAGATACAAGATGGGATGTGGCAAGAGTGGAGAGCGAAACTAAAAGAAGATTCAAGGTCTCTTGGTTGAATTTTCAAGAATTAACAAGGTATGAAGATTCTCCAAGGTATAGTGAGTCCAAGAGCAATGAACAAATTCAACCATGCAAAGCACTTGCTATCTCTCAGAAAGCAATCTCTGAATTTATTAGTATGGCTCGTAAGTCAATGGAGGATCAGGACCAGGAGGCCAACCACAGAGAATCTGCTCAGAGGCACTAAAAGAGATACTGATTCTGAAGTCATAGGGGATTTCGAGATTAAGCCATGGTCGAATTTACCTCTAGCAGAAGATCATAAATGGACACAGTTGGATGAAGACGTACATATTATACTGGATAGCACCCTGCAAGAAGATGATACCAAGAAAATTCAGATGGAAATGGCACAGGTGTAGCTGACAGTTTTTAACATGAACTTCAACCAAGTTATCTATACTTGGCCACTGTAAGGGAAGGCCAGCAGCTCAACCTGGCCGGGACACCATGAGAATGGAAGGATGGAGGAAGGCAGCTACTTTTGGACACTACCTTCCCCAAGACACTAGATGGCAGCTCCCCTGGAGTATAGCTGTGCCCCAGACTCCCACAGGGCATCATGGGACTTGGAGTTCACTATCTCAGCCCTGTTAGGTGCTGTGGGTGCTGCCAGGGGGTGCTGTGGAACGACTGAGGGAGTTGTGCTTCCCTTATAGCCTGGAAGTACTAGAAAGTCACAAGGATGGATGCTCCGAAGTACTTCTGGGCTGATTAAAGAACTTTAATTCTCCGTTTGACCCGGAAGAGTTGACAAGTCTCATGGATGGAAGAGCAGAAGCACTTCTGGGTCAAGAACTATATAAAGGACTGCTGAAGACCCAGCAAGTGAGCCAGAGTTAGGTGGAGGTGGACAAATCTTGCCTGGAGGTGTGGAGGAGATATATAAAAGAGAATTGTGATTTTTGTATGTACTTGATTGTGTTATTGTGGCTGTGGTGCCTAGGGAGTACTTTTTTGGGGAAGAAAATAATTAAAGATCTTCTTTGTGCTTTTAACCTGTATCTTGAATGTCTGTTTGTTGGGTTTAAAGAGGCAACACCGACCCTTAGAGTACACACCAGCAATATAGTTGGCACACACTCTGTCTAGTTTAAACATTTCATTGTTGACCTAGAGAAGTGAATGCAACCAACGTGTGATTCTGAGAGAAAGGAGCAATGAGACGAGCACCACAGAACACATAACCATCTTGTGCACTGAATTCATCTCGTCATCAGAAATATAGACACATAACTGTATCAAGAGCATTAAGAGAAGATGACTAACCATAGGTAATCTGAGTTTGCAGGGCATATAATTCACCGTAAAATGGAGAGGCAGAAGCAAACTCACCCAGTGACAGGGCAGTTACAGCAAGAGACTAAATCACCATAAACTCGATGGACAGCATTGCTTTTAATTTTTATCTTTTGTAAGGAACTTAGCAGTATAATTTAAACAACTCTAGATCTGAGAAATCTGAAACATTAGATATGCTAAAAAGTACCATGATGGCAAACAGATCGTTTAAATGTTGTATGCTATTAATTCTTGCTGTTTTCAATGAATCTCTTAACTTATAATGTTTTACCATTTTGTAATCAACATATTAGATTCATTTAAATGACAAGGTAACTAATTAACTGACTATCTAACAACTCCTGTGGGCCCACCACCTATAGGAGGAATAGTGTCAGGATGGAATGTGATGTGGGTAGCAGTCAAAGGCACAGGCCTTGGTGGACCAGAACCTAGACACACAAAATGATTCTTGGGATGGACATTGAATGTTGCCTCTCTAACGAGGAAGGGGCTGGAGTTGGAGGGTGAGGCGGACAGCTACCAACTAGACAAACAGTAGTTGGGCTCACATCCTCCCACTTACTTGGTTTTAGAACCAAACCCCTTGATAGAGGCTGGACTTTCCTTTACTCTGGAGTTGCCCGGGGTGAAAAGCCTCAGGTGAGAGTGGGCTTCTTATTGTGTCTCTGCCTGGTCGATGCCATGTTGAGGTTTGTCCTGGAGAACAAGAGGGCTGCCTGTCTGCGGCTGATGTTCACAGATGGGAAGTCTCCGACTGCCATATGTGCCTACGAACTAAATGTCAGTTCGGAGTATCAGGCCTTCTTGGAGAGCCTGGAGGTGATCCTAGAAATGGACCCAGCTGGGACTCCATAATTCTGCTGGGTGACTTCAGTGCCCCTTGTAGAAAATAATGGAGACACCTGGCGAGGCATGATTGGGAAAAATGGTCACCCTGATCTAAACCTGAGCAGTGTTTTGTTAGTGGATCTTTGTGCTAGGCATGGTTTCTCTATAACAAACACCATGTTTGAATATAAGGTGGCTCATACGTGTACTTGGTACCAGAGCACCTTAGGCCAAATATCTATGATTGACTTCGTAATCTTTTCATCAGATCTGCAGCCATATATTCTGGACACTTGGATTAAGTGAGGGACAGAGCTGTCAACTGATCACCACCTGGTGGTGAGTTGGGGCAGATGGTGGGGAGGCAACTGGACAGACCTGGAAAGCCCATACAAGCAATGAGGGTGGACTATGAATGTCTGGGGGAGGCCCCTGTCCATCAAACTTCCAAAAGAGATTTTCCTGCACCCCGTGGAGGCTGGGAACAATTCAAATGGGCATTGTTCATAGCATCCACTGTGGAAGCAGCTGCAAAGAGGGCTTGAAGGCCATAGGTGCATCTCGAAGTAGAAACCTAAGGACCCAATGGTGGACACCAGAGATGAGAGGTGTCATTACGCTGAAAAAGGATGCCTTTTGTGTATTGTTGGCACAGGAGACTCCCAAAGAAGCAGAGAGGTACCGATAGACCAAAAGGACAGCAGCTTTGGTGGACAGGAAAGGAAAAACCCAGGTGTGAGAGGAGTTCAGAGAGACTATGGAAAGTGACTATCGATTGGGCTCAAAGAGGTTCTAGCAAACCAGTATGCTGCTTCTGGAGAATGTGAATTTCCCCTTGGGATTAATAAAGTATCTATCTATCTATCTATCTATCTATCTATCTATCTATCTATCTATCTATCTATCTATCTATCTATCTATCTATCTATCTATCTATCTATCTATCTATCTATCTATATAAAGGAGAGTTGGGATCCGTGTGGCTGTGTTTGTGTGTTTGTGGAGGGACGGAGAGTTAAGGCGGGTGTTGGAGTCACGTGATCATCTCCCCTCCCATTCACCTCATTTCATTCACTTCATTTCGCTCCGAGCTGAGCTCCGCAGCTGATACGGTATTGCCATCCTTTCTCCTTTACTGTTTAGTAACAGTACTTACTGAATAGTATTTTTTCCTTTAGTGTTTCTACTGAGTGTTTCTTAGTGTTTAGTAGACGCGGTGTGCGAAAGGAGAGTTGGGATCTGAGAGACCATGTTTGTGGAGGGATGGAGAGTTAAGGCAGGTGGAGGAGTCATGTGATCATCTCCCCTCCCATTCACCTCATTTCATTCACTTCATTTCGCTCCAAGCTGAGCTTCACAGCTGACGCGGTTAGTCCTTTCACCTTTACTGTTTAGTAGACGCGGTACTTACTGAATAGTATTTTTTCCTTTAGCGTTTTTACTGTTTAGTAGACGCGGTGTGCCGGTGTTCCCGGCGGTGTCGCGGTTTAGTGTTACTTTCTACTTCGTTTTTGTACTTTAGTATTTAATAATAAATAATAATAATTCATTACATTTATATAACGCTTTTCTCAGTACTCAAAGCGCTAAAATAGTGAGTGATACTTAGCTGATAGCAGTGTAGAAGCAGCACAGCACAACGCAGCCGATAGGACAGGCGGGTGTGGTAGCGTAGGTGAGCTGCGATAGGAAGCAGCAGGAGGAGGAAGCAGGATTTGGATGTTCCAATACACAGCCATAAACAGTAACGCTTGGTAATTTCATGCGTGATCGCCCCGGAGCCATAAGCCATAAACCAGGTTAGTATGAACATCAGATCAGTTCCGGGTCGTAGAGTACTGTAAGATGAAACGGGAGCAGATCAGCATAGCGAATATAATCACGGAGACAGATCATCCTGAGGTGCTAGATCGCCAGGTACAAAGAAATGTTCGTAGGTCTCGTCCCGTGATCCACAGACTCAGTTGTTCCCAGTAAAGTGGAGTCCATAAAATCTGTAAATATTAAGCCAAATCCATGCAATTCGAGTCAGCTGTATCCACGAACTATACGTATAATAAACGAAATAAAACAAGTGAAAGAAAGTGCAGAATTAAGGCGAATTGTGTGTTGTTAACAGGGAGGAGCGGCAAAAACAAGCGTGCGCCAGCGTCCCCTCACCTGCTATAATAAAGCAGTTATAATAAAGAAGTTTAGTAGACTTTTACTTTATCTCATTTAGTGTTCTTCCCGGCGGTGTTGCCGTTTTTTAGTGTTAGTGTCTACTTAGTGTTTGTGTTTAGTGTTATGGAAGGAGTGATCTTACCACTGTCAGATTTTGCAATGAATGAGTTGGTAAATAATGATTATTTATCAACAGATCACATGAGCAAATTCAACGAAATTTTAGCTGCGCATACAATTTTCCAACCTCAAGAGGTTTTGCTAATGTGGACTCCTGACATACCTATAATGCCCATTCCACAAAATACAAAACATATTCAAATATTACCTTCTGCAGCTACTGAACGAGTGACTCACTGGGTGTGTACCTATTATGATGGTGCTGTAATTCATGTCTATGACAGTTTAAACGCTGATAAAAAATTCAACCTCACCGAAGAGCAGCTTCGTTTCCTTCATGCTTTGCTTCCTTACAAACCTCCCATAGTTTATGAAGACGCACAGCAACAATTAAATCATACAGATTCTGGTGTATTCTCAACTGCATCTGCTGTGTGTTTTTCTTTAGGTATTGACCAATGTGATCAAGTTTTTACTATTTCTTCAATGCGAAATCACTTACAAATAATTTTTGTTACTCGACAATTGCTTCCATTCCCTGTCGAAAGTAGCCGACGGGCGACACCAGTTACAAGTATTCAGTGCGTTCAAAGACCTGTACGAAGTACGGCCACTAACACAGTCACTCATAAAAGGGGAGATGACTCGGTGCGGGAAATGGGGATTGAAAGTACCTTGGAAGACATGCAATCAACGAGGCGATTAAACGGATCTCAAGAGACGTCTTCTAGGTTGGGAAAAAAGCGCTTGGCTGCCAAAACCTTATATATATATGTACAGTATATATACATCTATATAAATAAAAATGTAAATGTTCGTTTGTTCAAAACCTTAAATCTCCGAAAGTTCTTCGCCGATTGCTTTGAAATTTTGACACAACGTTGCATTCGAATACGCGCTTGTTTTTATATATCATATTATATAGATGTCACACGTGTGACACGTAAAAACATGCTTTTTTTGAAAACACAGCGCCATCTGTTGGACGTAAAAGCAACACACGCTATACTAAATATTTTACGATTCTATTTCAATGTTTCGATCAAATACATTTGTAAGTATGTGAATAAAGGCAGCGACAT
The DNA here is from genome assembly GCF_900747795.2 of Erpetoichthys calabaricus. Taxonomy (NCBI): domain Eukaryota; kingdom Metazoa; phylum Chordata; class Cladistia; order Polypteriformes; family Polypteridae; genus Erpetoichthys; species Erpetoichthys calabaricus. Next base: position 523,744 of record NW_026261598.1, on the reverse strand, counting down.
GTCAGTTTTTGGTGTGCAACCAGAAAGAAGTGATAGGAATGAGGTCATACATATCGATGAAATCGCACAGTATTAGGCTGGAAGATACATAAGCAGCAATGAAGCTGTACGACGAATTCTTTCATTTCCCATACATGAACAAAGTCCAGATGTTGTTCACTTAGCAGTACATCTAGAAAATTGACAACGCGTTTATTTCACAGCTGCAAATGTGCACCAAATAACCCTGAATCCACCGGCTACAACGTTAACTGCTTTCTTTACGTTATGTCAAAATGACGTGTTTGCGAAAACACTGCTGTATTCAGAAGTGCCTACGTATTACACATGGAATGTGAGTAGAAAATCATTTGAACAACGCAAACGAGGACAGCGAGTCAACAGACAACCTGCCATATTCAAAGAAACTACGATAGGTAGACTGTACACCGTGCATCCCAATCAAGATGAATGATTCTTTGTTCACATGCTGTTGGTAAATGTGCCCGGTCCAACATCTTTCCAGCAATTGAGAATTGTCAACGGCGTTACACATGCCACTTTCCGAAGTACATGTCAAGCTCTGAATTTATTGGAGAACGACCGATACTGGGATGTATACATTAATGACGTGGCAACACGTCACATCCAAATCAAATTCGTGCATTGTTTGCAGTCATACTGACCGCCTGCTCTCCTTCATCTGCAACACAGTTATGGGAGAAATATAAATCGCACATGGCTGAAGATATTATAAAATTCAAATATAAACATGGATTTAACAGCAGAAATCTACAAATAAGCGGTAATAATGATTGACGATTTGTGCTTAGAAATCGCGAACAAAGTTCTCAATCAATTGGGAATGCCATCACCGAATCGATCTGCTCCTGCTTCGTTCGATGTAGAATTGCGTTGTGAACAAAATTACAATACGGGTGATCTTTTGTCGTTTGTGCAATCAAATATTCCTAAGCTAACGCTTCAGCAAAAAGGCATTTACGATCAAATAGTGAAAACTATCAATAACGGGGTTGGAGAAATCTGGAAATTGGGAACGGAAAGGTGCCGGTTGATCTGATCTCAGGACGAATTTCATTGCCTCATAACTTCTGTAATTTAGTGACGGCAAAAGAAGAATTGGTTGAAAAAGTATTTCGCAATATTCAAACCAATTATAAGAATCACGATTGGCTTAGTGAACGAGCTATTCTTGTGGCCAAAAACAAAGATGTCTACGAACTTAACAATATTATTCAGTCTAACATTCTGCACAGACAATGGAACAACAAAAAATATTGTATACCCACAAGCATTGTGAAATTAAACATATTAGAAACGTGCGCTTTCTCTTTTCTTTCTTTTCCATTTAACCAGACTGAGCCACAGCAACGCGCGGCCGGGTACAGCTATATATATATATATATATATATATATATATATATATATATATATATATATATATATATATATATATATATATATATATACACACATATATACATACACATACAGTATACATCTGTACTAATAAAAGGCAAAGCCCTCACTGACTCACTCATCACTAATTCTCCAACTTCCCGTGTAGTTAGAAGGCTGAAATTTGACAGGCTCATTCCTTACAGCTTACTTACAAAAGTTAAGCAGGTTTCATTTCGAAATTCTACACGTAACAGTCATAACGGTCGACAACGTCTGCCATGATAAACCTTCTAATTTATGGCCCCATCTTCACGAAATTTGGTAGGCGGCTTCCCAACGCTAACTGAATCCTACTTACGTACATATATACGTCCATAGCCTGCAGCTCGGTCCACACTCTGAATCCTCCAGGCACTCCTGAGCATAATCTAATTTTGAAGGTTGGGGCACCAATAATGTTACAGAGAAACTTACAGCCACCGAAACTTTGTAATGGCACGAGACTTCAGGTCACATGCTTGCAAAAGAACCTAATTGAGGCAACTATTTTTACTGGCGGTGGCTCAGGGGAGAGAGTTTTTATTCCTCGCATCCCCGTTATACCCTCTGATCTCCCATTTCAATTCAAACGCCTCCAATGTCCAGTAAGGCTCTGCTTCACAATGACAATTAATAAGTCTCAGGGACAGACCCTACAAAAGGTTGGCATTGATTTGAGGCAAGATTGCTTTTTACATGGCCAACTATACGTTGCATGCTCAAGAGTAAGCTCAGCGCACAGCTTGGTCATATTACAACCGGAGGGGCGAACTGACAACGTGGTATACAAAGAGATCCTTAACAAATAATTATTGGTACATTTTCCCTCAGTTTATTATTTAAAATTTTAAAGCAGTACTTCGTCGCTGCGAAGTGCGGGTATTTTGCTAGTCTATCTATCTATCTATCTATCTATCTATCTATCTATCTATCTATCTATCTATCTATCTATCTATCTGTCTGTCTGTCTGTCTGTCTGTCTGTCTGTCTGTCTGTCTGTCTGTCTGTCTGTCTGTCTGTCTGTCTGTCTGTCTGTCTGTCTGTCTGTCTGTCTATCTATCTATCTATCTATCTATCAGGCAATTCAAAAAATGGAAGGCATGGATTCACCAAGGTTGTTCTCAAAAAGGTTGGAGAAGTGCTTACCTCGACTGAGGATGTTGCCTGGCAGTTGACGGAACACTTTGAGGAGCTCCTCAACCCAATGGACACCCCCACTTTAGAGGAGGCAGAGCCAGAATCTAAACGGGATAAGCTAAGGTAGTTAAGCAAATCCGCAGTGGCAAGACCTCAGAGGTGGATGAGATCTGCTCAGAAATGCTGAAGGCTATGGACATTGAGGGACTGACAAGCCTTTTCAATGTTGTGTGGTCATCAGGAGCTGTGGCTCTGGAGTGGCAGACCAGGGTGGTGGTCTCCATTTTTGAAAAGGAGAACCGGAGAGTGTGCTCCAACTACTGGGGTTCAACATTCCTCAGCCTTCCTGTAAAAGCGTATGCTAGGGTAATAGAAAGGAGACTCAGTCGTGGAACCTCTGATCCAGGAGGAGCAATGTGGATTCAACCAGGCAGTGGAATGATGGACAAGCTCTTTACCCTCCCAAGGATTCAGGAGGGGGCATGAGAGTAAGGCCAATCCGTCTACATATTTTTAAGGACATAGATAAGTGTATGACCATAAATCTGTGGGGGTGCTGGTGGAGTATGGGGATCTGGGGCCCCTAATAATGGTTATCTGATCTCTGTATAATCACAGTGAGAACTGTGTCCACATACTCTGAAAAACATCAGCACCACTTCCAGTTGGAGTGAGACTCAACCAAGGCTGTACTTTAACTCCTATCCTGTATGTGATTTTCATGGACAGGGTATCAAGGCATAACCTGTGGGGTGGGGAGGGTCCAGTTCGGTGGCCTTAGAATTACATTACTACTTTTTGTAGACAATATGGTCCTGTTGGCTTCATCAGGCTATGAACTCCAATATGTATTTGGAAGATTTGTGACCGAGTATGAATAGTGAGGGATGAGGATCATCACATCCAAATCTGAGGCCATGGACCACAGTAGGAAAATGTGGCCTGTCCTCTCTGAATGGGAGGTGAGTTACTGCCTTAAGTTGAGGAGTTTAAATACCATGAGTGAGAGGAAAACAGATGGCGAGATCTACAGACGGATTGAGGTGGCAAATGCAGTTATGCGATCATTATACCAATTTGTAGTAGTGAAGAAGAAGCTGAGTCACAAGGCAAAATTCTTGATTTACCAGTCATCTACCTGTCATAGGTCATAGGTTTTGTGTAATGACTGAAAGAATGAGATTGCTGGTACAAGCAGCTGAAATGAGCCTTTTCCACAGGGTAGCTAGAGTCTCCCTTCGGGATAGGGTGAGAAGTGCAGTCATCTGGGAGAGGCTCGGAGTAGAGCCTCTGACCCTCCGCATTGAAAAGATCCAATTGAGGCGGTTTGGGCAACTGATACGGATATCACCCCAGACACCTCCATGTGGAGGTTTTACAGGCATGACCAGCTGGGAGGACATTCTGGGAAAGACCCAGGGCTTGCTTGGAGGATTATATCTCCCAGATGGCCTAAGAATGTATTGAGGTGGCAGAGTATGAGTTGGCAAGTGTGGCTGGGGAAAGGAACATATGGGCATAACTGCTAAGACTGTTACCCCCTGTCCCGGCTTCAAATAAGGAGTGGAAAATTAAATGAAATATGAGTAACAATACAACAACATTAAATAACAGCTTATGAGATGACACTTAGTTACCTTGATTACCAAACACAACTTGCCCCAATCCTCTTTGGTGGACCCGAAACTGATTAAAATAAACCTGGCTTGTCGATTTGGGCCAGGGTGACTCACTGAGTGAAGTTCGTGGAATATCACCTCATGTTCACAGTAACAGACTGGAGGAATGAATAAATATGAACTGATCATTTCAAAGCATTTAAATAAATGTATGAAGACCAAACAAGACCAATAACAACTAGAAACTGCCTGCCTTGAAGTACAATGAACGATTAATTGGTGCAGGGCTTGTAACAGCCATACAGGTGAAACCACGAGATCTGTCAGAACGGGATTTACAGGACACACATGGCTGCATCTACTGTAATTATTATGGGCCACTTCAGGAATCTGTGACAAAGCTATCAACTTGTAATTCTTTAACGCAGAAAGCACACTGTAGATGTGTTCAGGAGGGGCTTAACTGTCACATATCAATGACACTTGGGGTCTGACTTATAAGAATTCTGTCCAGATTAAGTGGGTCTAAGAAAACAAATAAATTAACAAAATGGACTGTCAGGCCCTTCAAGCACTTCTGTAGTTAGCGAGTGAGCACAATGAACACCAGTTTGACTAAATAGTGAGGTGGGCTACAACCACACGGTGCTCGCTTTGGACTCAGAACAGAACTTCAGTCCATGGCACCTTGTCTATCTGTGCCACACTTATGGGGGATTTCAGGATTCCTAAGTCATCAGTGCTTTAATATGAACAGTTACATGGATGGAGCCTCAGATTCACATTAAGCATTTCCTTCTTGCACTGTTTGTGAGGATGTGATAAACCAAACACCTATAAAAGATGACCAGTTCATGAAACTTCACCCAACTTTGCAGACCCCAACTTTAATGATTTCATTTCAGATAAAATTGCCCAGCATTTATGCTCAGGTCATCTTTTTAACTGTGTTGTCCTCATTTTATCACAACTACATAATAGAAGTATGCATTACTGTTTTCTTGTTTTACTTGAAACCATTGCTCAGGTGTTAACAGTCAGCCATGTAGATTCTGGTGTCTACTGATCCTGACCACAGCATCCTCTGCCGTCAGACCAACACTTTCAAATCTCTTGTTACCAAATCTCACTACTTAAGCATCTGCCATCCTTCACATGTCTTTTCATCCACCAACAGCATGCATTTCTAACTGGGGTGTCCGCACCATATTACCCTACTGTCCATGATACCCTTGACATCTTGCTGACATCCTTATTTATTTTTCTTTCTCTTTTCTTTCTGTCATGTTGAGCAGCTCCTACTTCTTCTTGATGGCCCAAATTGCATCCTCATACATTTGCACTGATTGGACTCCTGTCTTATGTAAGTTACAGTTATGTTTTCTTGACAGTCTTTGAACTTTTGTACCTCCTCCCACTTTCTTCCATTTCTCAATCCTGCATCAGTTCCATGATGGCTGTTTGACAACCACCTCTTGTGTCAAACACCCAGGCCAGATATGCGACTTGGTTGACTTGTTTGAGTTCGACATTTCGGCTGTCTATGGCTCAGATTTTCTCATCTGCTTCTTTACGACACATGATAACATCTGCCTTTCCAGCATTTACTTTTAATCCTTTTTGTGTTTCATTATGTAAAAACCACGCACCACTATTTACTCAAACATGGCACATCAGGCTAGTAATAAAGGAAACAGAGAGCTGAATGTGCCCAGTGTTGATTTCTGCCTTGAACACGTCACGTGTGTAAAATCACATTGTGATTCTCATTAATGGTGTTGGACGCCTAAACACTTTATACACTCAGCACTCCTACATCTCCTGGGAATTTTGAAACACCTGCTTCTAAAATACTTAAACTCATCATTTGCTGAATTCTTGGTCCAGGGATGGCTCCACTATTAACACCCTATGTTGGCCTCCTCTTTTATTCACAAAGAAGTCAAACAGAAGTAGTTTCAGTGATTATGTTCTTTATTTCTATCCCAGTGCTTCACAATGGTGACCAAGGAAAAAAGAAAATCACCCCACAGGAAAAAACAAATCCACAAGCACATATATTACTAAAGCTGTTTATCATATACCACAAATGACAATTCACAATGACACTTGACACAGTTGTCTTTTACACAAAACCCCAACAACATGCCACACAAAAACATCGCTCTACACTCTTAAAAATGAAGGGGCCAGAATTGATCTTCAGGGCCATTCCAAATGAAGGTTCCAGAAAGAACTTTTATTTATTTAGATCTATAATCTGCTCCATGCAGTAAATACCCATGAACAGATGGTAACAGCCTTGTGAAACACGAATTAAAAGAACTCTTGCTGCATACCATATCACAGGCCAAGTTCAGGTTTTCTTCATCTACGAATGTTCTGCTAAGTAGTCTACCATACAGTAAACACTTCATTGTTTTTCTAGATATCAAGCACAAAGTACAAAGAACCAACTTCATATGCAAAGAACCCTTCCCACAATGAAATGGTGCTTTTTCAACCAAAGGTTCAACAAAGATCCACACAACCCAATAATGAATTATAAAATGCTAAAACACATGTATACCACAAAGAGCATTTAGCATGTAAGTCGCGTTTAAATCGAGATGCTATTCTGAGCCAGTATTGGTTCCACTATAGAGGATTAGTGCAAGTCATGCTTGGCAACCAAGAAAATTAAGTGTCAGCCCTTAGCCTGGCACATGCCATTGTAAAAGTGAAGTTGAGCGTAATGTCATGAAGTTCATCAAAGTCCTGTTCAATAAGAAAGAAAACCTCAGAGTAAGTTTTCATTTTTTTTTTTTTGGTTTGTGCCCTCCCCTATCATAACATTTCGTCAATGGGGGAGGAGGTAAAGCTTTAGATTCATTAAAAAATTTTGATCTTCGGTTTTCGATAGATCTCGACATTTTAGGGTCCCCTGATACCGAAAACATCAATATTTCAGTGGTGTGTGTGTGTCTGTCTGTTTGTGTGTGTGCAGGAGAAAAAGGCTCTCTAGAGTAACCCTCAAATACCATAATTCTGCAATTAATTATGAATTCTTCTCATCATTTGATATTGTAATGACTTATTTTATGATCAGAAAGATCAGCATCAGTGTGGTAAATAATTTCTGAAATGTTATCGAATAGTTCAGGTAACTTGGTTCCTGGGGAGCAAAATCTACTGACGCTCACGTCCGAATTTTTTATTTGTAAGCTATCTACTTTAGTGGAATTCTTGTTTAAATTATTCTTACATGTTCCATACAAAACAATAAAACATCATAGACTAAACTATTGATTAAAAATGAACACCATTTAATTTGTCATTCTTTTCCACCTTTTTCCTGATGTTAAGTGGATTTTTTGTTTTGTAATATATTTATTATTGCTGAATTCTTACTATTAAATCTAACATTTGTTACAAAGTGATAAATACATTAAAAACTCTACCATTTATTCAAAAATGACAATATTATTCATATTTTAATTATTACAGCATTTTTTCCAATTGCTGTTTTTGTTAGTGAAAGACAAAAAAAAGATACAGTATTTAAAAAAAGAAACTTTAAAAAAGGTGTGTGTTCCAAAGTAAAATCATCACCTCTCGTCTTCCCTTTTTTGACTGTGAAATGACATCCAGTTTTTAAACATGCTACCCAATCACAGGATGTTCTCTGGTGGTCCTGACATGTCCAGAGGGTTGGAGTTTAAACTTGCAATGAAGGCAATAGAAACTTTCTTGGTACAAGTTAAGCAGCAAGTGGTGCAGAGAAATGAAAAATAAAAATAAAAAAACTACACTTTAACTTATGTAGATTTATTGCAATTTGATGATTCTCTGCTGACTTTGACTCAATAAAGGCCAATCTGTCCAGTGAATCACCAACATGAACGGGCAACAAGAGGACAAACTACAAGTGACCTCTGCACCAATCCCATGGAAGGCAAATAAACTGTTTACAAAGTCCAAAATGAAATGAAAGTACCAGTTGGATTAACCACAAAGAAACACACAAAATGCTATTAAATCTACAATAGTAGCCATCACTGAGAAACAAAACAACAAGGAGGCATCCATAAGTACTAACACAAAATGGCAACGCACATGAACAAAACAAGTGGCCAAAAGGGAGACATGATGAGAACTGTTTATTGTGATAGATAGATAGATAGATAGATAGATAGATAGATAGATAGATAGATAGATAGATAGATAGATAGATAGATAGATAGATAGATAGATAGATAGATAGATAGATAGATAGATAGATAGATAGATAGATAGATAGATAGATAGATAGATAGATAGATAACCTGTGACATACACCTAACACAAAATGTCAGAAATGTAAGGCGTATGGCAGAGCTGTAAATCTGCTGTCCACAAACACTGAAGTGGATGAGTGAGGCAGATCACCAAGAGCCCCCTGAGGACTCTGTAGGAGTCACTAACCACAGAGAAAGACATTGGAGAGACTGTAGAGACCACGACTTGAGCCTTTTGCCCATCAGACTAAGCTCCATGTCCAAACAGTGCACATTACTGAAAACACAACATCTGCACATTGAAGCCTGAAAGTGGCATCTAGAAGGTCTGTGAGGGGAAAATGAATGCAGAAAAATATGAAAACATTCTGGAGGAAAACCTGATGGAGTCTGCAAGAATCCCGTGCCTTAGGAGAAGACAATGAGGCCAAGCATAAAGCCAAAGCTCTAGGAGAAAACAACAATGTGAATGTTCTGGAGGGGCCGAGTTCACATCTCAATCCAATGGAGAAGTTGTAGATGGATCTGAAAATGGCTGACCAATCACAATCAACATGACACCTGTCAGAGCTTAAACAGTTTGACAAGAAAGAATTAATGGGGACAAATGGCAGAGCAGAGAGAGAGAAAGAGAGACCTGAGCACAGACTCCAGGCTGTCATGGCTGCCATCTACTAAACACTGACTTGAAGGGGTGACTACTCCTCTGTTACTTGGTGTTTTATATTTGTAAATAATTTAGACCAATTTACAGAGACCCGTTTTCGCTTTGACATTAAAGAGATTTTTATTTTATTGATTGGTACCAACAAAGCCAATTTAAATTCTCTGTGATCCAACATTGTATAACAAGAAAAAGTGAAAACTGCCACGAGGTGAGTACTTTTAAAGAAGCATCTTTATTTAAAATAAATAGTTAAAAAGGCAGAAGTCTATTCAGCAATACACACACAACACACCAATAACCAATAGCAAACAAAGCAAAGATTCTCCCATTTTACATCTATAATAACTTTCATTTTTCTTTTTCTATCTGTAAAGCACACACATAGGTGTAAAACTGCGCTACTGAAAGAAATGAATGTCGATGTTGTTTAAGACCTCCACGCCAGGCCACTCCGTCCTGCTCCATCAGCTCAGTATAATTTAACGTCTTTGTTACCAACAGTCAAGTACGAGATTCTGAAAGTCACCTACAGCCCCTCCAGGGTCCTGAGTGACCAGAATATCACAAGTTACTCTGAGCAGTTTATTAGTTTTATTCTCCTTACCTGTTTATGTCCTTGATGTCCTGTGAACTGACGACGTGACTTTATTCAATATGCCACTGCAGGCCCCTCGACTTCAGCAGGTGTTATCCATTGTGAGGCGAAACCTGAGACTGCAGCAGGACTCGGTGTGTCTCTCAGCGCTCTGGTTGCTCTTCTACATTACAAACACACTGTAACCAGGAAGTGCAGGTTTGTGAATAGAGTAACAAACAGATGAATGCTGTCTGGTGAGTCTTCATCAGTCAAGGGGGCCACTTTACCACTCGGTGCTCCTTAATAACAGATATTAAGAGATACGATTACAATACTGACATGTGTGCCTTTCTTCAGATTACAGATGCACACAGAGTGGTGGCCACAGTGGCTCTCAAGTGGCTGTCTCTGTTCCCTTACTGGTCCATTTTCTCTCATTAGGACGTAATCTGTTGCTTCTGAGCACACACATTAAAAAAGCAGGAATGAGCTCCATGCTTTGTTCAAACTACAGTAAGAATAAATTCAGATCAGTAACCTCATTGGCACCTCCTTAGTCATCTGCATTTGTTGTGTTCTCACAGAATTCCACCATGTTATTCAAACCAAACTATCTAAACCCTTGATAACCATTTATTTTCAGTGAGTCCCAAATTTTCACAGATTTCTTAGGACTCTAATAGCACAGGTCCTAGTTTGGTGTGTTCAGGGTTCAATACAGTTATTTATAGTCATTAATAGTTATGCAGTTTGAAGTGTCCTACTTTGTACCATTTATTATGATTAATTGTTATTGTTAATTTTGTTCTGTTCATGAATGCCTCCATGTTGTTGAGGACAACTGCACCATTGTTAAACCACCGCATACAACTTTGCATTTGAAAACAAAAAAGACCCCACTCACACTGCAGTTCCATTCCCATTTTGTCACTCATATGTGACAACAGCCTGATTTTTAGAGAAATATGATTTGCAAAAAGCATAATGGAATCAAAACCTTTCCAGAAGTATTTCCTCTATTCTCGTAATGACTGTTTTGCATCCAAACCGTCCACATTGCTCTCAACATTCTTTGGGCCACTTGTTTCTGTGTTCAGAAATGCGTTTCTTCAAGAGTTTTTTTATGTTAGCAACACCATCCAAAAATAATAATAATAATAATTCATTACATTTATATAGCGCTTTTCTCAGTACTCAAAGCGCTATCCACACAGGGAGGAACCAGGAAGCGAACCCACAATCTTCCACAGTCTCCTTACTGCAAAGCAGCAGCACTACCACTGCGCCACCTGATAAATGTGTGGAAATGTAAAATATGGAAGTGTTAAATCAGAGTCCTGTTGTAAATGCTTTTTATCAGGGAGGGGCGCCCACCTGCATTAATAGGTGGGATGTTATCTTTGAAGGCAATAATATTGCACTGACCAAAGGAGAAAGATAGAGGAGGTTTAAAGTAATAAACTGTAACAGGTTCTTGTTGCTGAGTACACGTTACACCGTAAGTGTAATACAATCAGCTTCCTATTAGCTCCCCAATACCCGTAATTCCTTATTACTGCGGAACCCCCAATAGTTCAATAGACTTACAATATGCTGCATATTCCTACCCCCCTAAAACTGTAAATGTGGGTAACAATTAACAAGCAGCATGTGCTATCTAAGAAGAGGAATATCAAGATGTTGTCAATGCAGTTCACATTCTAACAAAGCAGAGACGGTAAACCTCCTCTACATCTCGCTAACACAGCGGATTATTCTGCCCCTTATTATTATTTTCTCACATACAGGGTTAGCTACTTTAAGTTAAGATGGAGGCTTTCTTCTTCACAGAGGTGTTATGTCATACGTCTGGTGTGTGCTCATCTCCTAACTCAGCCTCAGGTAACTTTGACATCAGTTGGAGTTGAAGCCATAGAGACAGGTGGCATCCCAGGGAGCGTTAGGTCATCTCACTAGGACTTGGTGCCTCAGATGTTTCTGTGCTACTGACTGTTTCAGTAGGCATAGCGGGTAGCAACTGTTCAGCCTGTCATCTGTATGTCTGGTGGTCTCATGTGCATACCTTATAAGAGACAGGTCCAATCTATTGAAGAATGGTTGCTGGTACCCATTTCTCAGTGGTGGAGTAATTAAGACTAAGAGCAACATCCCACTGGGAAGCTCACAATTTTAAGTCCACTTTGATCCTGCTTCTTATCTATCATAAACTCACTCCTGAGTGGTGGCTGATCTTAACAAATCGATATGTGTTTTAAGCCACCATTTTGGAGACAGATCAGCTGGTGACATACCTGTTATTGTGTGGGATGTGTAAGAAGAAATGTGTAAAGATATTGTTTGAAAGGAGCTTCCCTTTTGGATGCTTTAAGAGTATATTTAAGGGTTTGTTCCATTCTTTCTGCCAGGCCACTAGCAATGAAGGCTGGATAGAAGATGATTAATACCAATACTTTTTAGGAATCCCTCTATTTATTGGGACACAAAAAGTTGCAAACATCTCATTTAAGATTTGGATCATGTTTCTGTGTGATAGTGGACATGATGGTGACCTCAGGCCACTTAGAATGTGCATCCATTGTGACCAAAGCATAACACCCTCTACATGTACTGCAAAGTCTAAATGAACATGTTGCTAAGGACTGGCAGGCCATTCCTGAGGATGCAGTGGTGCTGGATGTGACATATTTCTGAGGTCTTGGCATGATAAACATGAAGTTGCCCTTTCTTCAATATCATGATCAAGTCCAGGTCACCAAAAGTAACTCTGGGTTAGCTCTTTCATTTGGACTGTGCCACAGTATCCAAGGTGTAACTCATCCAGAACGGGTTTCCTCAACCTTGGTGGTATAATCACTCACATGCCCCACATGAGACATCCTGCTTTCACTGATAGCTCATTGTATTTGCATTTTATGAACAATTATGGTTCAAATTTAATTTCCCATCAACACAGTTTTTCCACGACTTTCAAATCAGAAACTTTGCTAAAACCAATCTGCCCAATTGTCCTAACCTCCCACCCATTTCTATTCCAGAAGAAATACTGATCAGTCTTGAAGACTCAGACAGCATCTCAACAAGATATAAAAACATATTAAAAACTCTTCCTTTCAAAGAACTCAGGGTACAATGGGGAAAGGATCTTTTACTTAACATCTCAAAAAGGAGTGAAAGTCAGCCATGCACAGCATACACTTTAGCTCCATATGCACAAAGCATTCAGTTGTTCAACTTAATCTTTCATTGATCACATTTATCTCATTTAAAATTGTCCAAAATGTATCCAAGGCCAAGATCCAACCTGCGAACATTGCAATCGAGCTCCAGCCTCAATGGGCCACATGTTTTGGAAGTACACTACATTAACATCATTTTGGACAAAAATCTCTGAGTGCTTCCCAGACAGCCTTGGTGTCACAATCCCTCCTAACTCATTAACTGTTGCGTGTGGTGGGCTGACAGAGGGGCTTAAAGTGGATAAGTTGACAAATTGATTGCAATGGCTGACACCATACTATTGACATGTAGATTTGTCCTGCTTAACTGGAAGAATCCCAGCCCATCTTCTAGAATAAGTCAGTGGGTAACTGAAGTTCTATACTATTTGAAATTGAAAAAAAAAAACAATCACATTTTCGTTTAGAGGATCTGTTCAAAACGTTTTAAAAATATGGCAAGATCTAATTAATAACATTTTAGAATAAGCATTTAATTGGGGAAAAGGACATTCTCCCTTACTTGGTGCTTTTGAAGATTTGCTCTTCCTGTTAACTTTCCTCTCTTTCTCTCAGGAGGGGGTTGAATTTTCTTCATTGTATAAGTTAGACTCGATCATATGGAATGTTATTTTCTTTAAATAAAATTAGTAATAAAAAAAGTGTTTAAACTCTCTTAACAGCCTGTAGCCTTAGCTTTGCTAAATGCCATTTCACACTCTTGTGACAATTTCCAGGGTCTACTCTCACACAGCAACTCATGCAGAGGATTCAGCAATGTTGTTAGCTGTGGTATGAAACACCCATAATAGTTCAGGAGACCCCAAAATGATCTCAGCTGGTTGATATTGTTTGGAGCAGAACATCCACTACGGCCTTCACTTTTGAAGGAGCCGTGTGCAAAGTGTCAGCCTCAATTACTTGCCCTGGAAGCTTTGAAGAAGTTACATTTGTCCTTATGTACGCGCAACCCATACTCTTAATAGCCTGCTTAAGATTTTATCAGATTGGCTACATGTTCCTTGTCAACTTGGCCAGTGACCAGGGTGTCATCCAGGTATCACTGCACACCTGTTAGTCCACTATACATCTGGTATGCTGATATAAAGCCAGTGTCAAAGTGTTCCTGATACAGGAACATTATTTCTGAATAAATATTAAAAGACGCAGGTCAGGTCAGGTTGGGGAGCATGCACTGGTATAGCATGTTGTCGCACACAACATACGACGGAACAGCTTGTGATTCTGGCTGGCAACCCCCCAGGCAGACACACGGTCCAGTCCCACCGTCCAGAAATGACCCTTTAACTGTCGCAGCCAGGTGTTACGTGGGCAACCCATTGGCCTGGTCCAGCAACTCGGGTCCTGAAAAATGAGGGTCCTGTGAGCTGGATCACCCTCGGGGAATCGTGCCACATGGCCGTAGTGCCGTAACTGAGCTCCCTCACATTCGTAACTACACATGCAACAACTCCCTCGACACAAAGTCAAACCAATGGTACCCAAAGAATCTCTGAAGAGACACAGTACCAAAAGAGTTCAGTCTTCGTCTCAGGTCACTGGATAGCATCCATGTCTCAAAACCATATATCAAGAGAGGAAGGACCAGGGGCCTCATGTACAAATGGTTTTATATGCTCAAATCGTGATGTATAAAACCTAAACTCAGCGTAAAGCCACTCACATTTCCATGGTAGCTCATACCCTAGCATACGCAAGTTCTCCACTATGTTTTGCAGACTGGCGTTACCCAGTGTCAAAATAATGCTACTGTTCCTGTGCGGTTTCCCATTCTTTTTTAGATCCACATCCCTGAGGCGGCTTTATAAATACACTGAAACTAACTGCATATTGTTTATTAGTTTAATACATCTGATTGTAATTAACCTGTAACAATATAATGGTGCACAGAATGGTCAAACTATTCCAAATACCATAAATGCTTTAGCGTTGTTACTCTCACTGCACCTTCTTCTTTCAGTTGCTCCCGTTAGGGGTTGCCTCAGCGGATCATCTTTTTCCATATTACTCTCACTGCACCACTCAGAATATTTATATCACTGTATCTGAGTGTGGAATCACAGCTCTACAGCAGCTGATCAGAAAGAGAATTTTCATTATACGGCATCAAGCACACGCTGCCTTAGCCATGCTGCCTATTGAACTGCTCGCATTCGGCAAACGCTTCGAGGTTCAGAAACAGTTTCATCCCAAGAGCTCTAAACGCATTCAATTTTTCCATCAAGTGCTCCCAATAGAACTGTTTGTACTTAGAATTATGATGACCTCACCATAAACTTGCACTACAGTTGTAATATTGCACAACCTGAGCCACTTATGCTTTCATCACCGTCTCACTTTAAACCACAGATCAAACTGCTGTGCCAAATGGGTGTTCTATATACTTTTATGCCCCCATCCATTACTTTAGGTGAGACACTCAAACACCACATTCCTGAACACAAAAGTTGTATTAGGAGATGTTCTACCTAACACTGCAGGCATTTTATAAAAGTACAACACACTATTACAGATTTGAAATGTATGGTGCTAGAGATCACCTAGCTACCTCACGATGTGGTGCCATTGATAACACAACATAAAGAGGCTGACTGGATGTTTAAGATCAACACGATTCAGCCAGCGAGTTTAAATGAACTCAATAACCTTTCATGTTTCTTAAATAGACGCTTCCATTATTGTTCACTTCTGAAGACGTTGATCTACCACATGTTCAAAATCTATCTGTAGATTCGTATTCTAATGGTTATTTTGCATATTTATTAATACCTTGTTTGCCATACCTTTTCCATTTTTATTTGTTGATGACATTTGTTGCTATCACATCTTTTTCTTCTTTCATTTTCATCAGAGGGTGGCTCCAGGATGACTGTCCATTTAAGGTTCAAGAGCTCAGGTCTTGGAGGAGACCGAGTGTAACTGTTGTACTGAAGATTAGGCAGACAGCCCCCATAGAACTAAATTGTTGAGAGACTGATTCATATGGTGCTTAATATAATACATTTACCAACTAGCAACATAATACTTCAACAAAGACATTAGAAGAAGGAGGAAGGCATTAAAGTATAGAAACAGTTTGCCAGTTAATTCAGTTACATCACACTCAAGCAGGTGAGGGTCTGCTCTAGCAGGATTGTGAACGAGTAAGAGTTCATTTAAGTAGTGTCACAAAAACGAGACATAATCACATAAAGGTTTGGGGCAGCCACTCGTATAATTTGGTATCCTGGCTGCAAAGTTGCTTTTCTCAAAATATACAGTACTGATGTGCATACAACCGAGTCCAAAACAAGACTGAGGGAATAGGGAAAAGGGACAGGCTTTTAAAGGGGAAGACAGGAAGTGAGGTCATAAGGATCGGGCCCATGTTCTTCAACCATTGGTTCGAGCCCTGACGTGATATCACAGGGGCCGGAGCTGGTAAGGTCTCCTTTCATTGGCTCGGTCCCGGGAAGTGACGTCAAGAGAGCCAGGTGGAATCTCCCATGGATGGTCTACAGGAAAGGGAGAAAAAGAGTCAGTGCACTCTGCCACATCCCGGCATGCCTCAGAACTGCCGTCACTCAAGCCCTTTAGCTGCCTCCCATGCACACATGTGTGACAGTAGGGAGGACATGAATCAGGCCATGTGTGAGCAGTGGAATTAGAAAGAAAGCAGTGGAAGAAACTGGGAAGAAAACAGGAGTTAAGGAAAAGGTGAGAAAAGATCAAGACACACACAACAGGCAGCTACAGTGCATGAGAAGCAAAAGGTAAAAACCTGAAGTTTTGGGCAAATACAGGATAGTAAGTATTAAACAGTTATTGTAGTAAATTTAATATTAGTAAATTAGTCATTTTAAAATGAATCAGTCATCCAGACAGATTTATAAAATGAGGTCAAATCCTACCAAATATCAGGTGAGGGGATGCTGGCGCACGGATGTTGTTGCCGCTTCTCCCTGTTAACAACACTTTTCACAAAATTCACCTTAATTCTACACTTTCTTACGCTTGTTTTATTTCTTTTATTGTACGTATAGTTCGTGGATACAGCTGACTCGAATTGTATGGATCTGGCTTAATATTTACAGATTTTATGGACTCTACTTTGACTGGGAACAGCTGAGTCTGTGGATCACGGGACGAGAAACTACGAACATTTCTTTGTACCTGGCAATCTAGGACCTCGGGATGATCTGTCTCCGTGATTATATTAAATTCTCTATGCTGATCTGCTCCCGTTTCATCTTACAGTCCTCTACGACTGGAAACTGATCTGATTTTCATATTAACCTGGCTTTTGGCTCTGGGACGATCACGCCTGAAATTACCAAGTGTTACTCCTTGTGGCTGTGTATTGGAACCTCCAAATCCCGCTACCTCCTCCTGCTATGCTTTCTGTTGCTTTGCTATTGCCGCTCACCTATGCTACCACACCCGCCTGTCCTACCAGTTCCGCTGTGCTGTGCTGCTTCTCCAGTGCTATTCAGATAAGTATTGCCCAGTATCATGCTAAAATACTCTCATGACAAACTCCTTCTTATTAAACAGTTTGTCCAGAGCAAATGGTCTGACTGGAACATCCTAAAGGACGCTGGTATTTTGCAACGCCCAAAATATATACATTGCGGGTCAGGTCGCCACCACCGCTGGGCTGTGAATGAAAAGACCACCGGCAGCGTTTGCTCAGGAATACGCCGTCTTTCTCATGACCCTGGAAATAGAAGTGTCAGTGTGCCAAATTTACATTATGTGGAATTAAACCCTGATCGCGGCTCTGTGCAAAAAGAAGCCTCATTAACTAATATTGCACTATTTAACTCGAGATCTCTTAATGGCAAAGCATTGGTGCTGTCAGAACTCATCACTGACACCAAACTTGATATTCTGTGTTTAACAGAGACATGGCAAAAGCCAAACAAATTTGCGTGTCTCACAGAGGCGACTCCAATTGGTTTTACTTTCCACACAGAGCCTCGCAGCTCTAGACAAGACGGCAGGCTTGCAGTAATTATCAGAGAAGACTTAAACATTAAAAGAATCCCAATTGACTGCCCATTGTCTTTTGAGTGCCTGGCTCTTAAACTAATAACGGAATCAGGTCCTGTCTCACTCATTGTTCTCTATCGTCCCCCAAAATACAATGCATCCTTCTTATCCGATCTGATTGAACTTTTGACCCACCTAAGCTCTTACTCTCAGAGAATTATCCTTCTTGGTGATTTCAACATCCATATTGACATCCCCACATCTAAACTGAGGAATGAATTCCTATCCTTACTGGACTGTTTTGACTTGACACAACATGTTGATTTTCAAACCCATTCTGGCGGTCATATATTGGACCTGATCTGCACTTCTGGACTATCTGTTGCCAACATTTACAGCACTGATTTGGGACTCTCTGACCATAAAGCAGTATTTTTCACTGTCTCACTGCCTTTCCCTCCTCTTACCTGTAAATGACAAATTTCTTACAGAAACCTTAAAAATATCTGTCCCTCTATCCTTTCTGGATCCATTTCTGATCTTTTACTGTCTTCACCTATTCCATCAACACTAGATAGTCTTGTTGACCACTATAACTCAGCCCTTCACTCAGCATTAGATAAAACAGCTCCTTTAAAACATAAGGAGGTTTCCTTTAAGCGTTCAGCTCCTTGGTATAACTCAGAATTGCGATCTATGAAAGCAGCTGGCTGACGCCTTGAGAGAATGTCATGTAAGACTGGCCTCACCGTGCACATCCAGGCTTTCTCTGACCACCAAAGAGCTTACAGAGAAGCACTAACTTCTGCCAAGAGCACCCATTATGGCAGAATAATAGAAAGTGGCCATGATAACCCAAGGGTTCTGTTCTCTGTAGTTAATAAACTACTCGAACCCGCATCTGGTCCAACTACCTCTTCTACTGAAGTCTGTGAGGAATTCCTCCACTTTTTCCGTAACAAAATTAATGATCTAAATAATTCAACTAACATAAATACATCATCTGTTTATATCTCTCCCTGTTTTCCCACTCCATCCAGCTCCTTCTCTAAGTTCTCACCAGTCACATCTGCGTTTGTTAATAACCTGAGTGAGTTATTTATTATTGTGGGGTCCACAGGAACACACCCAGCCTTGACCCAGCATGCACACACTCACTCAAACACTGTTAGTGGTAGAATGAAAAGTAATGATAAAATGTATTAATCAAAATAATGAAAAAAAGAACATACAATATAAACCAAACCACGTGCACAATGACTGTCCCCAGTTCCCCGAGGGCAAAAATAAATTACAACTCTAACATCAGGGGGACTGAGGTGCAGGTTTGATCTTGGGGTTGAAGTCTCATATAGGGTTTTGATTTACTGGTGCACAGGTCAAAGTCCTACATGGATGGGTAAGGTCTTTAGGCCAGGGTCTGTTGTCATTGTCTAGGATGCAACAAATGACATAAATAAGGGAAAACTATGAGTTTATTTTTAAGTTGAGGAGGAGAACTGACAAGATGTTCATCTGAGAACTTCTACCTGTAACATACACCCGTCCAAGTATGACATTTGGAGATTTAATGCATATTTGAAATTTTGACACAGAACAAAGGGGTCTGAATGAGTTACATCTGAACCAAAGGGGCACTAATGTAAGCTTAATTTTAACAAGAGCATCAAGGTTATTTATTCATACAGGAGCTACCACTTCCCTACACAGATACAGCAAACATGCAGGGATGGGCCAGGTTATAATGTTCCCTGCATCACCCATCAGGCAATAGACATGTTACAATTGAAGGCTGTCAACATATAATTGCCCCAGTGGTCCTGCAAACCTGTGGTTGCACCTGTGATGAACAAGCAGCCTTCAACAGACAAGTCAATTGTGTTTCAGCATGCAGTCCCGTTGGGGAGGGTCTCAACAAGAGCTCAGAAGCCTAAACCACGACCACCCACCCCCCCTTAGCGTTGGCCACAAAGTGACTGCCCAAGCTGTACTTGGCCAGGTGGGAGAGAATGTCAGGGTTGATCTGTGCAGTCCGAACATCAGTGGCGAACATCAAATGCCAACTGCTGTAAGCTAATATACCACTGCGTGAGCCAGGCATTCACATCCTTCTGTCTGTAGAGCCAATGAAGTGCCATATTAATAGAGACCTTAAACTTGTCTCTCTCTAATATCTTGGGGGAAACATGTGAGCCACATAACTGGGCCAGACCGATGTCCATAGTTTGGTTGGTGGGAGTCGGCATTCTCAAGACAGATGTCCTGGTTGATCACAGTAAAAGCACCTGTGCTTGGACCCAACTGTAGAGTTCCTATGATGTCTTCTTCCACCGGTGGTATCGGGTTATGTCGAAGATGGGGCCAAGTTTGGGTAGCCCCTCTGCTTCCAGGTGGCTTAGGCACCCTCCAGTCTGTTAGTCAGGTCTAGTAGTAAGTGAACATCATTCTTGAGCAACTCATCACAAAGTTCCTCATTTATCCCTGACAGGATTGTGTAAATAGTGATCTTCTCCACAATGCACTCAAACCTGTCTCTGCAGAACCAGCTTTGAGTCAGGTAAACCTAATTCTGGATCTGTCCCCATATAGGGAAGTCCAGGTCAATACGCCACAGGGCTCATGGTCATAAGGAGGAGGATCTGTTGCTTCACGAAGTCATAATCATTAAACCTTTCAGAAGGTAGATCTTGCATAACTTGTATTGCCAAGATAGCTGCCCATCTTCCCTTGCCCCAGTGCATCAGTGTTGCATGCGTTTGAAGCAAAATATAGTAGTTAACTTTCAGGGTAAACCACGGGAGCCATCTTCACCATCACACCCCTTGGACGAGCAAAGGCAGGGGGGCCAGCAGGAGCCTCATCTTACTCCCCTGGTAGTGGGATATCGTGTGCCTTTTGGGGTTCCATTGGTATAAGACCCCATTTCTGCTGCTATATGACACGTGAGCCACTGTCTTGCACCGTAAAGAAGAGGCCTAGTCTAAGGGCTTCAAGAAAACCAGATTTATTCCAATACAAACAAGAACAGTAAGGTCATTTATTCAAACAGGAGCTACCACTTCCCTACACGGGGATACAGCAAACAAGCAGGGATAGGGCCAAGTTATAATGTTCCCTGCATCACCCATCATTTGAAAGATGCGTTAAGCGGGGAGGCTGTGAACTTATAATTGCTTGGGTGGCGTTGTGAACCTGCGGTTGCCTTGGCGCCGGACAAGCAGCCCTTGACAGACGTGTCAGTCACATTTCGGTGTGCAGCCCCATTGGAGAGGGTCTGAAAAGAGCTCAGAAGCATCACGATGTCTAAAGAAAAGCAATCACAACTATCAAAACTGCACTCACTCAATCAGTGGAACACCTAACGATAAGGAGCAAAACAAAGTTGGGACTCAAAAATGAACAAGAAAAGTCCAGAAAGGAACATTGTGCCCTCTAAGCAAATTCAGAACATCAGTGCCAACTTGCAGATTGAGTTTATGTTAGGGGATGATAATAAAAGTGTGGCTGAAAATTCAAAGGACATTGGGGTCATACTGTCTGAACCACAAATAAAACATGGAGGACAGTGACATGCTGTGAAGGGCACAATTAAACATCTTCTGTCTAAACGCATTTTCCGGTCCCTACATGTCATTACTAGTGAAGCTCTGCCAGCTCTTCTATTTTTCATTTATTTCTCCTCTCTTTGATATGAAGTGTCTTCATAATTCTACTCACCTTCATCTGCTCCATTGCCCTCCTCGTCTCCTTCAGTGTCTTCTCTCTCTTCTCAATTCTCCTCCTGATTTCACTCAGTGTCGCCTCCAGCTGTTTCTGTTTGGACACACAAGAGGACACATGGGGGTCTTATCAGAATTCACTTTCAGTTTCACTTACTGTCTGAAGAGCTCAGATAAACCTGACAGAAAATCAAATGAGCAACCAGTGGGAATATAAAAAAAAACAAAAACACGTTATAACTGAAGCCCAGAGAAAATAAACTCCTTTAATTCTTAATTCAAGAAATAAGAAAACAACTGAAAGTTAACTAACTCAAATTTCAGTTATGAAGATGAGGAACAAATGACTCCATGGTGGGCTACTTTAGGTTGTGAGAGGGGACCACATTAAGCCTCGATTACTAGAGATGGCCAGAGTGATGGCTATGAAAACACTGAGGACTGAACAGGCGACTGAGACCATCAGTACAGATAAGCAGGGCCTGCAAGACAAGCCAGGGGGCTATAAGCAAGGGTTCAAATCAGCCAGTGGTGTACAAACTGGTCATGAAGGAGTGATAAGAGAGTGTGCTACAGATGTGGAGGAGAGCTCAGTACAGCAGAAGGTCATATCATAAATCAAACATGCCATTCTACAGTGGTGGACCCCATATGTCGGTGGGCTACAACAAGGTACATTGACACGCAGGTGTGCTCCAGCGACAGATATGGTGTGTTGTTCTCTTGATACAAAGCTTGATGTCCACCTTGCATATGTGGATAGGCTGCTGATCAGAGTTTTGGTGGATCCAGTTTTCATTTCAGATGTCTGAACAAGTGGCAACAGTAAGTGCAGGCAGACAGCAGTGCAAGAACAATGTGAAGAGTGAGAAGATAAGATCAGGGGCAGAGCAGACAAGGTGGGCTTATCAGAAGTGCTGTCTGTGCCACATGCCAGTTCCGGTAAGGCTGTGGAGTTTAGAAAGTTTAACGTGAAGCTCATGTTTGAAATATTGAATGAGCAGGAGAGAAGAAGAGGAACATACAGTACAAGAAGAAAACTCCAAACAAACATGATGGCTCAAAAGTATTGGAGAAACAAAATCAAGTAAATAAGACAATGAAGATACCGAGTCAATACCACAATATCAAAGACAGAGTTACATACTAAAAATAACATGCTGACCAAAGGGCTACATACCAAACAAAACCCCAAATCCAAAACATTCAACCAAATATTACATTTAATAAGTAGCCGAAGTACTGAAGTGTATAACTAACTGGAAATTCAATGTGGCTGGACACAACCCCCAATGAGGCACAAAGACGGACTCTTAGACCTGTTTGGTTTGTCCCTAAGACTTCAGAAAGCATCACTGGCCAAACTCTCTTCACCTAACGACTACAGACCATTGGCACTTACGTTTCACATCATAAAACCTTTTTCAATTACAGGTCCTGGACTATATGAATGTGGGAGACCATCTAAACCCACAGCAGTTTGTCTAATGGACAAAGATTTGAGTCGAGGATACAGTTATCAATCTGCCTTACAAGGCTTATCTTCACCAGGCAGGAGGATTACAGGTATGTGTTTTGATTTCTCAAGTGTCTTCAGTACCATCCAGGTGGATGAGCCTATGGTGTCCTGCATGATGGACTATCTGTCGAGCAGACCACAGTTTGTGACACTAAAGGACTGAGTTGTGTGGGCAACACTGGAGCACCACAAGGATCAGTCCTGTCCGCTTTGGTATTCACTATGTACAACTTTGATTATAAATAAAATAGCAGGTCATGTCACTTGCAGAAATTCTCAGATGATTCTGCACTTACAGGGTGTACTGATAAAGGGGATGAGACAGAGGAGAGGAGTCAGGGGGAGAATTTTGTTTCTTGGTGTAAACAGTATTATCTGCACCTAAAGATCAGCAAGGCCAAACAACTGGTGATTGATTATCACCCACTATGGGCACTCTATGACTGGTCACTATTCAAGGAATGGATGTAGTGGTGGTCCGCTCCTACAAGTACTTGGGGGTTCATATCAATGACAGGTTGGACTGGTCTTGGAACACAGAGGAATTATAGGAGAAAATGCAGAGTAGACTTCTCTTTCCTTAGTATATTGTGTTCCTTTAATGCTATCTATCTATCTCTTTCACATCTGTTAGTTATATTGTGTCATTCTCTCTATCTCTCTATGAAGAAGTCCATCATATCCAGAGTTATACGTAAACCTTCAAATTGTACATCAGGCACAACTCCAAAGACTTTCCAAAGTGTTCCTGGGTAAAAACTCTTTTATGATGAACGCCACCATCAGACACATCATGTCTTGTGCCGTCTCACCAGGATAGACTCCAACTCCCTAACGTCATAGACAAGAACATTTAAACTCCTCAGATGGATGCCCGGATGTCTCTAATCAAACTACTTTTAGAAATTTCTTAACTCTTGTTATTTCCTTTATTTTCATTAAACACTAAACCCCACTCACCTGTTTTTCCTCTCTTTCAGTCTCCAGCTCCACCGTTTTATGCCCACTGTGCCCATTCACCACACACATCACACAGATGCAGGTCTCATCAGTTTTACAGAATATCTCCAGACTCATGTGATGTTTTGCACAGATCTCCTCCTTCAGATTTCTAATTGGATCTGTCAGCCTGTGGTCCTTCCAGGCCGCTATTTCAAAGTGGGGCTGCAGGTGAGTCTGACAGAAGGAGATCATGCAGGTCAGACAGGACTTCACTGCTCTGAACTTCTTCCCAGTACAGGTGTCACACTCCACATCTCCAGGGCCGGCATAACTTTGAGATGGACGAGAACTGAGTCTCGGCTTCTTTATTTTCTTGATGAGTACATTCGGCACAGTGTTTCTGTGAAGTTCAGGCCTCGTAGTGAAGGTCCTTCTGCACTGAGGACAGCTGCACTCTTGGCTTTGATCCCAGTAGTCAGTGAGGCACTTCAGACAGAAACTGTGACCACAGAGGATCGAGACAGGGTCACTCAGGGTTGTCCAGACACACCGAGCAGGTGATCTCATCCTGTAAGCCAAACAGCTGGGCTTCAGCCATCGTCTGTCAGAGGAGAGGCAGGCAGAGAGAATCAGTCAGAGAAACAAGGAGATTTGAAGTGAAACCTGAGAGCAGACAAGAGTGGACATCTGAGGAGACAACAGTTATTAGTTGAGTTAGCTCAGTTTTATGAGACGTGTATTGTGACAGCACCACGTGGTCCTCGGCAGACTCAGACAGAAGCTGTTTGTGGTGAGAAGGGTCTGTAATGGTGTGTGTGGCAGCTCAATATCGAGGTTGCATTGCTGTGGGTCCCAGTGGTCAGGTGACCTGATTTTTCATTATGGTCAGCTCAGCTGTTCTCCATTGATATTCTGCAGGTCATCAGTCAATGGATAAAAGGAGCTGGGCAGAGAGCTGAGCAGAGAGGGTCTCTGCTAGCTGAGAAGGCCCAATGGGGTGAAATGGGTAGACGGGTGGAGAAAGATGTGCTGTGCTGGAAGAAATGGAGCAGAAGCTGATATGTTCATGGATTTAGACTGAGCTTTATAACTTTTTATTGTCCACAAGCACCGCTTTTATTGTGGATTACGTATTTGAATGACTTATTTATTTTTGTGGTGCACTGCAGTTTGGGGTTAGAGAACAGAAACAGAGAAACAGCAGCATGCCAGGTATGGTGGTAGTCTGATGATGAGCATGCTTGCCTTACACATTTGATTAGTGTTCATATATTGTGATGTGTGAGTCTCAGTACTTTATCAAAACCTGCTTTATTCAACCTGAAGCCGGAACAGCATGGTTATGTATTGTTGCGGGATCTACCACTCCGCTATACTCAGAGACAGCAAACGGGCAGAGTCAGGGCCAGGTCAGCGGCCATGATATACTGTCCCCTGCATTTATAACATTCCTTACATCTTCCTTCAGCAGCAGACACTTATAGCACAATCTCGATCAGCTCATTGTTGTGCCGTGGTGCTGCAAACTTCAGGTTGCCTCAGCGACGGACAAGTAGCCCTCCACAGACGCAGCAATCATGCTTTGGTGTGTTGTCCCATTGCTGGGGGTCCCAAAATAGTTCAGAAACCTCACATTATTTAATTCATTCCTTAATTAAGATATTAAGAACAGTTTTGTTCTAATGAGCAGTGTTAAGGATAATAAAGTCTGGAATTCCTTTTTACCTTTACAGCTTTAAATGTTATCTAGTGGGTAACGCTTGGAAAGCCAGCTAATAAACTTCTGAACCCGATTAGCAACAGTTGTGAAGGCATCAGGCATGTAAAATCTGCCACGTGTGAATATTCTTCATTCCACACTCCACACCGCTTACTGTGTCTTAGGAACAGAGGAAAGTGAATTAGGAAAAGAAAAATAAGAGAGTGAGTGAAAAAGAGAAAGAAAAGAGTGTAAAACAACAAGAGCACAAAACAAAAGAAGAAAGGAAAAGACAAATGAAAGTAGGCCAGCACTTGTGTGACACTCACACACACACACACACACACACACACACGGTCACACCAGTAGGGCTCACGAAGTGTCAAAAGATACTCATCACGATGATCAAATAAATAACATCACAAACTCACGCGTACAAAGACATGGCTGCTGTTAACAACGACTTGCCAGCCTCAGATCTGTTCACTAATTAATAAAACTGTGTGGTCCAAATGTGGCACAAAGCGACATGCAGCTCCTAAAATACAAAGCAGACTGCTGACCCACCACTCAGTTCCCAGCACAGGCCCTGAGACAGATTGGGGTCAGCTGTCATTAAAGACTTGTTTGGTGGGCTCACCAGATCTCGCTTTATTTCTTGGCTGTTCCTCTTCACCACAGATGGTCTTCAGATCCTCTTAATCAGGGAAGTTGGACATGAGAAGTTCATCTGGAGAGTCCAACAACAATGAGCAGGCCAGAATGTGCCGAGTGTCATTAAAGGCTTCAGTCATCAAGTGCCTGGGGGTCTCTTTGTGTTTTTGTGTCCAAGCACAACTTGAAACAGAGTTGGACTTTCCAGAGGCTTCACTCCTACGTGATGAGATGAGCTGCAGGGTTACAGTGGCAGACATCACCACTTCTGTCACAGGGCCTGCCTTATTATGGGAGGTATTTTCTGAAAAAATAGAAATGAAAATTTAAATTATATATATTATATAATATATAATTATACAGTGATCCCTCGCTATATTGCACTTCGCCTTTCGCGGCTTCACTCCATCGCGGATTTTATATGTAAGCATATTTAAATATATATCGTGGATTTTTCGCTGCTTCGCGGGTTTCTGCGGACAATAGGTCTTTTAATTTCTGGTACATGCTTCCTCAGTTGGTTTGCCCAGTTGATTTCATACAAGGGACGCTATTGGCAGATGGCTGAGAAGCTACCCAACTTACTTTCTCTCTCTCTCTCTCTCTCTTGCGCTGACATAGGGGGGTGTGAGCAGGGGGGCTGTTCGCACACCTAGACGATAGGGACGTTGCTACCTTCTGTGTGCAGCTGCTTCCTGAAGGACATGCTGCACGGTGCTTCACATACTTAAAAGCTCGAAGGGCACGTATTGATTTTTGCTTGAAAAACAAACTCTCTCTCTCTCTCTCTCTCTGCTCCTGACGGAGGGGGTGTGAGCTGCCGCCTTCAACAGCTTTGTGCCGCGGTGCTTCGCATACTTAAAAGGCAAACAGCCCTATTGATTTGTTTGCTTTTCTCTATCTCTGTGACATGATCTGCTCCTGACACGCACTCCTTTGAAGAGAAAGATATGTTTGCATTCTTTTAATTGTGAGACAGAACTGTCATCTCTGTCTTGTTATGGAGCACAGTTTAAACTTTTGAAAAAGAGACAAATGTTTGTTTGCAGTGTTTGAATAACGTTCCTGTCTCTCTACAACCTCCTGTGTTTCTGCGCAAATCTGTGACCCAAGCATGACAATATAAAAATAACCATATAAACATATGGTTTCTACTTCGCGGATTTTCTTATTTCGCGGGTGGCTCTGGAACGCAACCCCCGCGATGGAGGAGGGATTACTGTATCTCAATATATATTATATCTCATGCTTAAATCACACTATTTTATGGTAGCCATGTTTAAATGACAATATGTAGGTGTACTCAGTGTAATGAAATGGCAGGTGGTTGAACATCATGGAGTTGACTGGGATGAACCATCTTGATGTGGTGAGGAGGGACTCGAGGTTCCTGAGGTCCAACTACCAGGAGAGCTCACAGCAGATGACCTGAATTCACTCCCAGGCCCCAATGTTCCCTTTCCAGATGCAGTGGCCATTTACTGTAACACCGTCAGCCAAATGAAATGAATGCCAGGATAGTCTCAATATTTGTACTGAGGCTCATGTTGTACTTCATTTGCTGTCCCTCATTTAGTTAACTTTACGAGATCATCTCATATTTCTCAGTGCTACTCTACCACTTCATACAGTGTGAACCCCGTGATAAAAGTAATGCACTGCATTTGAGATTTCAGAACTTATTAATGCTGAATTTACAACTGCTATAACATGGCTACTGAATCAAACCTTTATAAAGCAAAAACTGACACCAACTGTTATAACTGGATAAGGGACAAGGCATTGAGGGGGCATACTGGCTTTGGATCTGTACTTTTAGGAAAAAAATGACCCAAGATCAGCTAGTTGTTCCTCTCATTAACTTTTTTATTTTCATCAATAATGCCATTTACATGATTGTTCCATATTTGAAGATATTAATTTATCATCAAACTTTCCTCGTTTCCTCTGGTAGGCGATATGAGGGCACCTGTACAGTAGCAATGGGTGGAGTGACAATCTTGTGTTCTGTAATCATTGTCCAGCCAGGTGTTGCTGAGAAGATGTCCAAGTTCCCCTCAATCAGCGATAGCAATTCTGCTTTCTGGGTGTCAGTCAAGGCATCCCCAATGGCGACTTCAGTCTGGGGGACCACTGTGGCCATGACCAGGACTTTGTGACAGTCGTCCCACTCCTTTAAAAGATTAACATGTAAAATTTGTATGGGCTTCCTCTGCCCTGGAGTTCTGACTTTATAATTCACTGAGGACATACACTTTTCTATCACTGCTGGCCCTTGCCATTCGGCCCAAAATTTATGTGGATCAGATGGGATCAACACCAGCACACGACCCCCCTCTAAAACTTGTGGAGTTTACTTGTCTTGTCATAATTATGTTTTTGTGTCTCCTGCTTGCGCTGCTGATGCTACACCACAATAGAGGACAATCTGGCAATCTGATCTTGCAGCGAAACGACTCGGTCAACAAACCTCCCCCCAGGGGGCATCTCGTGACTCCCCGTCCATTCATCCCGAAAAATATCCAACACCCCGCGTGCTCACCAGCTCAATGATAGTTTGGAAGGACTCATTCCGATTGAAGCTTGCAGGATCTCCTGGACAGCAAACAGGAGGAAAGGTACAACTGTATCCCAGGAAGATGGATTGTTCTGGGCTATCCGCCGAATCATCTGTTTTAGGGTTTAATTAAATTGTTTGGTCAGGCCATTCGTCTGCAGATGATTAACCGTGGAGTGTAACTGCTTAATTCTGAAACTTTCACATAGCTGCTTCATGATGCAAGACATAAAGGGTGTGCGCTGATTAGTGAGAATCTCGCGAGGGATACCAATACATGAGAACATATCTGAGAGTGCTTTGGCAATAGTTCAGGCATCCACCCATCGCAACACTGCTACTTCTGGGTATCTTTGTGGTGTAATCAATTAACATGAGAATATACTGAAAGCCACTTTTACTCTTGGGAAGCGGGCCAACAATATCTAATCCCACCCTCTCAAAGGGGATGTCTAAAATAGGCATCAGTACAAGGGGTGCACTGGCGGGTCTCCGAGCGGACACTATTTGACAGTCGGGACAGGCCTTACAGAATTGCTCCACATCCCAACCCATATTCACCCAATAAATGCGTTTGAAATGCATTCCTTCGTCTTTTCTGTGCCGAGGTGACTCCCCAAAACATGACTGTGAGCTTAAAACATTCTCCCTGTACTCACTTGGCACTACCAACTACTCGATATGTCCATCACTCATACAATCAGAAATCACCTGATACAGAAGCCATCCTTAAGTAAAAAAATGAGGTGTTTTAAAATTAGGGTTAAAAATTAGGGTCCTACCTCTTCAGATAGTAAGAGTCATTTGTGACGTGGGCTTTTCTGCATGCAAAATCCAAGTTGTTATCGGCTCATTGCAGGTGAGCAAACTCTGCCTGGATGGCAGTATCTGCTTCCTCCGTGTTTGGTGCAGAATTGCCCTCACCTTCCACTGCTATTTCGTTTTCGTCTGGGTCTGTATTAAGTGTCCAGTCTGTGGAGGCTGTTGGTGCGTGTGATGGCGCAGAAAAGCTTGCCAGCTGTCCCAGGTCGTCACTTGAGGATTCATCCCCTAGCTCGCTGGACAACTCCGGTTCAATTTCAAACCCAGTTCCTTGACTGACATTGTCTGTGGTGAGCCTCTCTCTGTCCACTATGGGGGTAGGTGTTCTGCAGGTGGCCAAGACTCGTGGTAAGAGGGCATTCCTTTTTCCTATTAGGAGTGGCCAGGGTGAGGTGTCGGATATGGCAGTCCAAACCTTAAAGTTCTTCCCTTTAAATTGCAGAGGAAGTAATATTGTCTCTTTTGTTTTAATGTCCCCAAGTACACAGCGGATGCTCACTTTGTCTGTGGTCTTATAAGAGGTCTGCAAGTCACACCAGACTATGCAGAGGTTGCTACCAGAGTCCAACAGTGCTGAGCATTCCCATCTGGGAAACATAATAGAGACTTTAAAATTATCCTTCTTTAACATCTCGGGGGAAACTTGGAGAAGCATATCTGGGCCAGACAGATAGCCATTGTTTGAGCAGGTGGGAGGTGACACTCCTGAGTCAGATGTCCCAGTTGATCACAGCAAAAGCAGCTGCGTTTAGTCTGCACTTTGGTGTTCACACTCTAAGTGTCTTCTACCCGTGGCGCTGGCGACCATGAAGGTCTGAGCTGGCTCGATTAACATTGGGGTGAAGCCTGGGTAGCCCAGTTGTTTCCAGGTGGCTTGTGCCCCCTCTAGTCAGTGGTTCAGATCCAGCAGCGAGTGGACGTCATTCTGTAGCATTTTATCACAAAAGCTCTCATCTATCCCTGACAGGACTGAATCGATAGCGAGTTTCATCACAATGTGCTCGTAAGGGTATCCACAGATCCAGCTTTGAATCAGGTCAACTAATTCTTGGATCTGTCCTCATACAGGGTAATCCCGATCAATATGCCACAGCTGAAACTGGTGCCTCTTGACCACCGGACTCATAGCCTTGCAGAGGTTAATCTGTTTCTTCATGTAGTCATAATCATCAAGCCCTTCGGGAGGGAGATTCCATGTGACTTGGAGGGCTTCTCCGGTTAAAAATGGGGCCAAAATAGCTGCCCAGGCTCCCCTGTCCCAGCGCATCAATGTTGCCATATGTTCAAAGCAGAATAGGAAACACTCAGGGTGGTCTGAGGGAACCATCTTCGGGAGCACATCTCAAGGCACCGCCAAGGCAGGGGTGGCCGCCGGAGCCTCACCCTGCTCTGGGTTTTGCTGTACTCCTTGGGGATCCATTGGTGTAAGAACCCCACTCCTGGTACCACGTGATGTGTGAGTCCCTGTTTTGCACCCCAAAACATAAGGCTGAGTCTCAGTACTTTAACAAAACCAGCTTTATTCAGCTTGAAACAGGAACAGCACGGTTATTTATTGTAGCGGGATCTGCCACACCCCTATACATGGGCACAGTAGTCAGGCAGGGTCATGGCCAGGTTAGTGGCCAAGTAATCCTGTTCCCTGCATTTATAATGTTCCTTGCATCACCCATCGATGGCAAGCGCTTATAGTGTGACCGCAATCTTTTAGGATTTGCTTTCGCAGCGAGTTGTTGAACGAGCCACTGCAGCACTAGGAGCCCGCGGTTGCCAAGGCAACTGATAAACTGTATTCCACAGATGCTGTGATCGCACTTTGGGATGTGTATGTATATATGTATGTATGTATATGTATGTATATATATGTATGTATATGTATGTATTATATTGTGATAGACGGCCAGGAACCTTACCCCACCGGGACACCTGGAGAAGCTGGGGAATGGGAGAGGTTCAATTCCTACCCCAGGACGCAAGACAGCAGTCCTCCGGGATTGCATGGGAACCATGGAGCTGGGAAGCTCAACCTTGTGGGGCTCAGTGGCCACCGCCAGGGGGCACCTGGATGGTTCAGAAGCCATGGTATGCAGCACTTCCACCACACCAGGAAGTGCTGCAAGAAGGTCATAGGGGAGGACCTGGAGCACATCCGGGTGCATTTTAAAAGGGGTCGCCTCACTCCATTCAGTGAGCTGGAGTCAGGAGGCAGATGATGCTTGCAACTGGAGGAGCGGAGATGGAAGAAGAAAAGAATAAGAAGAGAAGTTAAAGGACTGGGCTGAGTAATTGTGAGTTGTTTATTGGTGACTTTTGAATTGTGTGCAATAGAAGGAAGAACTGTAAATAAAAGTGTGTGTTTTCGGACTTGGCTGTCTCAGTGTCGGTCTGTGTCCAGGCTGGTCTTTCACAGTATATATATGTGAAGCGTATATATTGTCGCAGGTGGCCAGGATTATTACCTGCCCGGGAAGCCAGAAAGGACCGGAAGGTGGTGGGAATAGCTCCTGGGCCACGAGGGCACAACTGCCATGGAGCAGGAGAGGACCACGGGGAAAGGATAAAGAACTGCTGGACTTGTTGGGAACCGTGGCTACCACCTGGGGGTGCTTTACACCTCGTGGGACCCAGATATTGTTACTTCCGCGACATTCGGCAAGATGGAGGAGGAATCTGCCAGGGACGCCCGGAGTGTTTCCGGGGCAAAGGGTAGCACTTCCGCCACACCAGGAAGTGATGCCGGATGGACGTCATCAGCCACCTGGAGCACATCCGGGCAGGAATAAAAGGGGCTGCCTAATTACAGTCATGGAGCCAGAGTCGGGAGTGGGAGTAGGACAAAGCTCCCTGGATGAGGATAGAGGCGGCAAAGGACTGAGAAAGAGAGAATTAGGGTGATTATTGCTGTGTGCATTGTGTGTATTGTTGGGATTGGATTTATTTATGATTAATAAACGTGTGGATTTTATAAAGATGTGGTCTCCGACTGGTGGTGTCCAGGCAACGATCACAATGGCGCCCGAACAGGGACCTTCCGCTTGCTATCAAGCGGGGGACCCACTAAATAAAATTTTTGTGAACTGCCCAGTACCTCAGTTGGCCACGCACACGTCCGGAAGGAAGATGGTCCACACACGCACTGCGGACGTTCCGCGAATCGCCCTGAAGCCGTCAGAGACTCTACAGAGGGCTATCTTCCACCCAAGGGGGTTGAGATGTGCCAGCCAAGGCAGAAGAGAAAGGGATTCCCCAGCATTAGTCGTCGCCGGAGGGACTGCTATAGGCACAAGCACTGACGCGTCAGGAGAAGATTACCTGGGGCCGCGTCAGTGGCTGGAGTGTGCCTATCCTGTCCGCGAAGCCGGGACGGCATCGCTAGGTGAAGGGGAGGATCCGCCGCGTCTCAGGAAGCCGAGGCAGGCTGGCTGCGAGGAGTCGCACAGACACCTTGGAAGAATGGAGCAGATGGCTGAAGACCGGAAGTTCCGCCTCGTGACAGGCGAGGGATTGGACGACGTGTGTCGTGTGCCTGTCGGTAACTGGCTGAAGACAAGACAGGCAAACGTCCACCTCAAGCAAGGGGAGAGTCCGGTGGAACCCGGAAGAAGGCTCCAGAAAGATCAGCCGGTGAGTATGGATGATTTAAAATTAAACCCTACACTGGCTGAGTCTGTGTTTTTACCTGCAGCTCTAAGGGAATCGGAGACGATGCTTCGATTAGTGCAGAGGATCACGCAGGTAGAAAACGACCTCCGTGTCTTTAGAGACGAGCTGGAGAGGAAGGCGGTCGCGTCACAGTAGACGGAATGTCACAGGGAGGAAGGACGCGACGCTGGAAACTTTAGCCGCAGGTTTGTGGAGGTAAAGGTGAGTGAAACCGTTACCCAAGAAAAAAAGGGAGGTGCGAGCAAATTCATTCCAGAATCGCGTGGTTCCAGGGACGTAGTAGCTGCATCTCCGACAGTGGGAGCAATATGAAGGGCTGATCGTTGGGAAGGGGTGGAGCCAGGACGCCGGCTGACGAGTGCCCAGGGTCCTAGTGCTCTACCGCCAGAGCCAGCATCACGCTCACGTCAGCCTGCAGGGGCACAGGCGGCAAGGGGTCTTTTCCTCTCCCGTAGGAAGACCCAGGCCGTCAGAAAGCCCCAGAGGAATAGGGAGAATCGGAGGAGGAAAGCTGGTTCTTCCTACAGAGTGAGAAGTGAGCCCGTGAGCGCACGTAGGGGGACAAACGGTCCTCTACAGGAGCTGTAGGGTGCTCCTGAGTCAGCAAGAGCGATTCCCCCAAGTACCCGGATGAAGGGGAGTGGGAAAAAATGGAGCGGGTGCCAAGGTTTTGGCGACCAGAGTGCTGGTCAAAGGTGGGAGCGTTGGCCCTATTTTGGAGTGAAAAAAGCCAGACAGTGGCGTCAGGGCAACGTCTCCGCCCCGTTATACACTCGCGGGACAGGCCGCTACAAAGGACTGTTCTTCGCTGGAAAGGGGGCACTGTCGCAGGTGGCCAGGATTATTACCTGGCCGGGACGCCAGAAAGGACCGGAAGGTGGTGGGAATAGCTTCCGGGCCACGAGGGCACAACTACCATGGAGCAGGAGAGGACCACGGGGAAAGGATAAAGAACTGTCGGACTTGTTGGGACCCGTGGCCACCGCCTGGGGGTGCTTTACACCTCGTGGGACCCGGATATTGTTACTTCTGCCACTCTCTGCAAGATGGCGGAGGAATCTGCCAGGGACGCCCGGAGTGTTTCCGGGGCAAAGGGCAGCACTTCCGCCACACCAGGAAGTGCTGCCGGATGGACGTCATCAGCCGCCTGGAGCACATCCGGGTAGGAATAAAAGGGGCCGCCTCCTTACAGTCATGGAGCCAGAGTCGGGAGTGGGAGTAGGACAAAGCTCCCTGGAGGAGGATAGAGGGGGCAAAGGACTGAGAGAGAGAATTAGGGTGATTATTGCTGTGTGCATTGTGTGTAGTGTTGGGATTGGATTTATTTATGATTAATAAACGTGTGGATTTTATAAAGATGTGGTCACCGACTGGTGGTGTCCGGGCAACGATCACAATATATATACAGTATGTGGTATATACAGTATATTTATATATATATATATTTTTTTTTTTCATCATTAGGTTAGTTGCACTTTCTCTGAATGAAAAGTCATCAACACGTCCAGAACTGCTCCCCAATGATTATGTCTGCCCTTATTCTTAAAGCATAATCCACCTCTGTACAGTCTGCCAAGTGTCTGCCATTGCAGTATTCAGAGTGCCCAGCCAGCTGTAAGTTATACATGGAGACAGGAGAACACGCGAATCGGCACCATGTGGACTGAGTGATTCTGTGAGTGAATGTGGCTCATGTGCAATGTTTTCATAGTCACAGCAGACATAACAAGATAAAATACAAGAATTAACTGTTTTTTTTTGCATGCGCACACATTTGTCATTGAGAAGATGAATGTGATTCTACATGAAGTTGTGTATGTCATTTAGAATGTGAGCTAGCATTTCATTTAAACTGGCCTGGCACATCTCATATTTTAGCAGTTGTGGACCAGCAGTTTTAGGTACACACTGAATTTTCTGGAGTCCTACTTGCTCTCATCAGGCATATCCAAGCTCTCCCACCCCTGCTCTATGATCTCTCCATTCACTATGTGCCACTTTGCATGTTCTCTCTTCCTCACATAAAATTTATTCTGTCTCTACTTTGTATTTCAGTGTGTAAATATCAATTACCAAATAAAACTACACTATAATTAAACAATCCCATTTCAAATAAGTTTCTTTTTGTTTTTCACTTAACTGAAATAACTGGAGTGCTAACAGTTTTCTTGTTTGTTTTTGTTTCTCTGGCTAAAGGAGCCCAGCTGGTAACTTGAAGGTTATCAGTTCAAATCCTGGCAGTGCCATGAGGAATGCCACTCTGTTGGGCCCTTCAGTAAAGCCCTTAACCTGCAATTGCTCCAGGAACTGTGAGGAAATGCCTCCTAATGTAGTAATTTTAAAAGTTTTGGATCTGTTTCTGTTGGACTGCATGCAACATCTGTATTAAAAAAAGAACTTGTTACTTACCAGTTTGTTCCTGGGTGGCACAGATGGAGTGCCTGTGGGATGTCAGGCTTGGAGCTGATGGGGTGGCGTGTGTTTCCATGCAAATGGCCCTCGGGTGGGTTCGCGTGCTTGCTGCCCATTGTGCTTCATTTTGGCCTTCTTCTGGTGCAGCCATGGTCTTTGGAGGCTGTGGCGCTG
Source organism: Erpetoichthys calabaricus (assembly GCF_900747795.2). Taxonomy (NCBI): domain Eukaryota; kingdom Metazoa; phylum Chordata; class Cladistia; order Polypteriformes; family Polypteridae; genus Erpetoichthys; species Erpetoichthys calabaricus. The sequence continues at coordinate 487,680 of NW_026261598.1, read as the reverse complement.
TGGAATAGCAGACAAGTGTGCGGCAGGCGCTGATCTCAAGCATAAGAGAAGGAAGAAGGAAGTGGTGTGGAGGGTTGCAGTGTAGTCACACACGCCACAGTCGGCACAAATAATGTTTGGGCTTGGCATGTGACTAGGGAGTGTGAGGGGGGTTCGACCCGAGTCAGGTGATGGTTGACCCAGGATATAAGCCCGTGTTTACGCCAGAGACGGGAGTTCAGTTCTGAACAGGAGAAGGAGCTGCAGGGTGATGTATTAGCAGGGAACAGACTGGTATTCCGATTTTCCAGGACAAGTCATATTTAACACTGAGTTATTGCATAGGGGGATTAAGCAGGCTAAGAATTTTTTTTTTTTTACTGATTCAACATTGCAGTGTTTATGTGCCTTATTTTATAATTTCTTTATGGACTTTTTTTTTGTCTTTAATAAATACACCTTTTAGTTGTTATGTCAGCTGTGTCTGCCTCCCTTATTGTTCCACAGACTCTCTGTCCTTTTTGTCCTGATACTTCATGTCCCCACTGTACAAATAGCTGGCCCTGCACTCCTCTTTGTAAGTCACTTTGGATTAAAGCGTCTGCCAATCAAATAAATGTAAATGTTTTCTTCACCATGTGTACTGAAACAATGTGGGTAAATATAATTGGGAAATTTTAATTGATTACTTGTTTTTAGCAGTATTATTGTGTGATATCACTGCCAAATGATTTCAGAATGAAAGCAGTGAGGTAAGGGCGGGACTTATTCCTTCTAGACAATGAAAGTAGTCAATGCTAACCTACCAATAGCGAGGCTCACTTCCTTTCTCACTTACAAACAGTCAGTCAGTCATTACCCAACACACTATATCCTAACACAGGGTCATGGGGGTCTGCTGGAGCTAATCCCAGCCAGCACAGGGCGCAAGGCAGGAACAAACCCCAGGCATTAATTTATGCTGCCAGGCTTCCACATTTAACGTTAATCATTCCAACTTCAAAGAGACAGCAGGTCTCTAATAAGGAAATTAAGTGCAACACAAAGGAAGTTAAACAAAGAACATGTCTGCATTCTAACAGTTAGTAACGAAAATTAATCTGATATTCACCACCAATGTGGTTGACGCGTACAGTTTTAGTACAGCAGCTGAAAGGAGTCCAATGGTAAAACATACGAGATCAGACTGTTTGTAGATGTTTGAAATATGCAGGTTTAATACTTTACTATTAAACTACTTGCATGTGTAAAGTTTTATTTAAATTAGATCAGCCATTCAGATATTGAAATAGCAGGTAAGAATCTTTATTTTGGCTTTATCTTAAAGTCTGAATCAAAGCCAGCTACAATTGGAGCAGCTTCAGGGTCAGTATTCCAGGCAGTGTGTCACAACGGCTCAGTTATGACATCACACACGCCGTAAATTGTTCAAGTATGCGTAAAACAGATCAGGCCGCTCCATAACACACGTGATGAAGTAGGCTTTTGATACGCATGAGCAGGCATTGGGCAGGCAATGCAGATCGGGTAGTGACAATTGAATTGGTGGCCGAGAGTTAGTAAGATCACATGACTGGACAGGGGCCTGGAGGAGGTAGAGTGGGCCAATCACGTCTCTCTCTCTCTCGACCTTAAAGTGGTGGGGTTTGACTCGTTAGTCCGAATGCCCAGTCCATCAATGTAATGCAATGTAAATTTGTAAAGTAACAATAGTTTCATTTTCCTAAGAAGTTATACAACTGCCATTAAGAACCTTCAGAACTTCATCCAATGCCTGTAATCCCTCCCTAGTCATTTATTTATTTAAAAAGCCAGGGAGAGTCTTCCAAAGTCACTGTTGAAAGGTGTGGGGTTATTAGCAAGTGAAAAAAATCCAAAAATGCTTCAAGTTGAAACAACATACACTTTCTAGACTTCTCTAGCGCCTTCAACACAATCAAACCTCTGCTCCTTAGGGACAAGCTGACAGAGATGGGAGTAGATTCATACCTGGTGGCATGGATCGTGGACTATCTTAAAGACAGACCTCAGTATGTGCGTCTTGGGAACTTCACGTCTGACATTGTGGTCAGCAACACAAGAGCGCCACAAGGGACTGTACTTTCTCCGGTCCTGTTCAGCCTATATACATCAGACTTCCAATACAACTCGGAGTCCTGCCATGTGCAAAAGTTCTCTGATGACACTGGAGGATTATAGGAACCTAATGAAGGACTTTGTTAAATGGTGAGACTCAAACCACCTACAACTGAACACCAGCAAAACCAAGGAGCTGGTGGTGGATTTTAGGAGGCCCAGACCCCTCATAGACCCCGTGATCATCAAAGGTGACTGTGTGCAGATGGTGCAGACCTATAAATATCTGGGAGTGCAGCTGGATGATAAGTTAGACTGGACTGCCAATACTGATGCGCTGTGCAAGAAAGGACAGAGCCGGCTGTACTTCCTTAGAAGGCTGGTGTCCTTCAACATCTGCAGTAAGATGCTGCAGATGTTCTATTAGACAGTTGTGGCGAGCGCCCTCTTCTATGCGGTGGTGTGCTGTGGAGGCAGCATTAAGAGGAAAGACGCCTCATGCCTGGACAAACTGGTGAGGAAGGCAGGCTCTATTGTTGGCATGGAGCTGGACAGTTTAACATCTGTGGCAGAGCAACGGGCGCTGAGCAGGCTCCTATCAATTATGGAGAATCCACTACATCCATTAAATAGTATCATCTCCAGACAGAAGAGCAGCTTCAGCGACAGACTGCTGTCACCGTCCTGCTCCACTGACAGACTGAGGAGATCGTTCCTCCCCCAAACTATGCGACTCTTCAATTCCACCCGGGGGGTAAACGTTAACATTTAACATTAATTCAAAGTTATTGTCTGTTTTTCACCCGCATTATTATCATTCTTTAATTTAATATTATTTATTGTATCAGTATGCTTCTACTGAAGAATGTGAATTTCCCATTGGGATTAATAAAGTATCTATCTATCTATCTATCTATCTATCTATCTATCTATCTATCTATCTATCTATCTATCTATCTATCTATCTATCTATCTATCTATCTATCTATCTATCTATCTATCTATCTATCTATCTATCTATCTATCTGAGTTTAAAGCTGACCTGGAGTGAGGTCTTTAAAGGTCCCCAAATGGTTACCTGATAACGTTCTTAGATAAAGTCCTGGGAACAGCTAAAGAACTTTCTATTGTAACGTTACAGCAACATTGCCAAGGACGTTCTCATAATGCATGTGTGACCTTCTGATCAACACTGCAGTAACATTAAATTATGAACTGGTGAAACGTGTAGATGTCTCTGTTTGCAGCATGTCCTCCTATTTAAATTTACAACACACTCTTTGTGACAGTACAACAACAACAACAACAACAATATTTATTTCTATAGCACATTTTCATACAAATGATGTTGCTCAAAGTGCTTTACAAGATGAAGAAAGAAAGAAAAGAACAAAAAAATAAATAAAAATTAGGCAATACTAATTAACAAAGAAAATAATCAGGTCAGATGGCCAGGGAGGACAGAAAAAACAAAAAAGAAACTCCAGAGGACTGTAGGAAAAAACAAAATCTGCTGGGGTTCTAAGGCCACAAGACCACCCAGCCTCCTCTAGGCATTCTACCTAACATCAATGATCTCAATCAGTCCTCATGGTATTCAGGCTTCACGTGAAAAAATTAAATAACAGTAATGTGGACATCTGGCCTTCAATCCATGAATGTAGGGACTGCATGGTGCTTTGATCAGGCAGTGGTGGTGCAGATCACCAAAACAGAAAACCGGAAAGAGAACAGCAGAAAAATTAGGGGATTGTATGGATTGTGGAGCCATGAAAACAAGAAGAAGATAATTAAATGCATATACAGAATATCAGGGTTAAACTAAAATGAAGCTATGAGAAAGCCATGTTACAATAATAAGATTTTAACAGTTTTTTAAAGTGCTCCACTGTATTAGCCTGGCAAATTTCTATCAGTAAGCTATCTCAGATTTTAGGTACATAACAGCAGAAGGCAGCTTTACCAGTTCTGTTAAGTTTAAGAATATTGTGGTAAATGATATCAAATGCGGAACTCAGATATAAGAGGATGTGAACAGATAAACGGCCTCTGTCTGCATTTACCTGCAAGTCATTTACTACTTTAATGAATGCAGTTCTGAAACTCGACTGAAACTTATCAAGAATAGTAGGTTTATTTAAGTGATCATTTAGCTGCATAATGACTGCCTTTTCTAGGATTTTACTTAAGAAAGGCAGGTTAGAAATAGGTCTAAAAATTTAAATTTATTTTTCTTGAGCAGGGGTTTAACTACAGCAGTCTTAGGACAGTCTCGGAAGACCCCCTTATCTAATGATGAGTTTACTATGTCAAGAACACTCTCAGTTAGCACTTCAGATACTTCTTTGAAAAAACTTGTTGGTATTGGGTCAAGGACGCAAGTGGAGGGTCTCAGTTGAGAAATTATTTTATATAAATCGGGTAAATCTATCCTAGTGAAAGAATTTAATTTGCTTAAAATGGAATACCAGGGTTTAAGAGGATCAGTATTGGGGGGATGTACTATATTATTTCTAATATCATTAATTTTATGATTAAAAAATTTAGCAAAAGTTTCACTGGACGTTTTTTGGAGGCATCTCATTGAGTGACCTGGGTTTACAAAATGATCAATTGTAGAGAATAAGACTCTGGGATTACCAGCATTGTTATTTATAATTCTAGAGAAATAACATGGCCTCTCAAGATGGACTATGTTGTTGTATTCTGTTATTTTAGCCTTCAACATCTCATAGTGGATAATCAGTTTAGTTTTTCTCCATTTATGTTCAGCTCTCCGGCATGTTCTCTTTAGATCAGACACTCTTTGGGTCTTCCATGGTGTAACAGTGCTGGAGGATTTTTTAACTGTCTTTTCAGTTGCGACTATGTCAGCAGCAGCTCTCACTTTAACATTAACATTTCCCACCTTACTATTGACATTATTATCACTATTGTAGTAAGCACTACAAACGGACTGGCTGCTTAAAATGTTTGTAAACTCTGAAGCTGCAGATGAATCAAATAAATGTTTTTAACAGTTTGCTTCTTATTTATTTTATTTATCAGTATTTCTATATTAAATAGTAAGAGAAAATAGTCTTATTAACCGATATTCACGATCTGCCTCACATCAACTTTTAATCCTTTAGTAATCACTAAATCCAACGTGTGCCCTCTTTTGTGTATTGGCTGACTAACATGCTGGCTCAAATCAAAAGAGTACAAGAGGTTCATGAATTCTTTTGTTTTCGGGTCACACTGATTATCGATATGATAATTAAAGTCGCCAACTATTAGGAACCTGTCATAGTTAGTTATTATAATTGACACTAAGTCTGAGAATACCTCAAAGAAAGAAGCATTATATTTAGGAGGTCTATACCAGGACAATACTAGAGACTGAGAAACTCCATGAATAACAACAGCAAGGTACTCAAAAGACTTGAATGTATCAAAGCTGACATCTTTACACTTTAACTGACTTGAGTAAATATTTGCTAAACCACCTCCTTTCTTACCTTGGTGATCCACATGAGTAAAGCTGTAATTCGGAGGAGCAGATTCGAATTAAATAGCCGCACCATCAGAGCTAAGCCATGTTTTACTTAATGCAATAAAATCAATTTTCCTATCACTAATAAGATCATTGATGGAAAATGTCAACAGTAACAAACAGCAGAATCTGAGCTCAATGAGGCCAGTGATTAAAATACAAGTGAGGACACAAACCTTTTAGTTTTTTTTCATAATTGGTGACAAGAAATGCCCCTCAAACAATACCTTAGCGTGTTAACCCTTGCATTATGTGCACACCCTGCAATAATCACCCCTGGGACCCTCAGCAATGACAGGCTGCACACTTCTGGACCTACAAATTACAATCTGGACCTTTCATTTGGCTTTACCCAGTTTGTCCACTACTGTAAGTGCCACACAAAGATGACCTACATTACGTGAATCAGGTATTAAATCAACTGCTAATGTCTCGGTGACTCATTTCAGTGAACACAAGGTTGTGTCAGTGAGGTAAAAACAAACTTTATTTCACCTTAACATGCACAGGTTTGTTTTTCAGAGAAACAACTTATCAAACACTAGGACTTAATTAAATGAAATAATTTCATTCACCTGAATGGTTTAAATTAATGTCCACACAGCAGGCTTCGTGTCAGGTGGGCTCCCTTGAGCAGTTACAGAGCTAGGAGTCTTTTCTTCTTGAGCCAGCCAAGTTGCTTTTGATTGCTGGAATGCTGTTGTAAGCTTAATAATGTCCAAAAATAAAAAGAAAAGAAAAAGTGTCCCCAAACCCACTCTTTTATAGAGTGCTTTGATTATGTCGGAAAAGTCCTGGTAAAGCGAGCTGACACAACGAGTCTCATATCTTACATAAACCAAGAGTTACACTCTGCTAAAATCAAGCAACAGATCACCTGTCACTGGTCGTGTTCCTCATTAGTGAGACCACCCTGAGATGGCTAATACAACAAAGATTATAGTTGTCCTCACTAGACGACACCCCAGTCACTTGTTTTATATCTTCACACAAACACACACAATGGTGATTTAATCTGAGTGCTCAGCTAATACAATCTACACTCATGGCACTATATGAACATTTACTCTCAATGTGCGTAACGCTCATCAGGACGCAGAGAGTTCAGCATCTGCTGACATTCCTGTCTACAAACACTTCAGCTTGTGTCAAACTCCTGTCAGATGTAACGTCATTCACAGAGTCAGCCATTGCATTATGAGCTCCATGGTCTTCTTTACATATTTTACCAATTTACAAGCTGCATCTCATCTACAGTAATAATCTCATCTAATAATATTATATTCACACCACACACATTTTAATATCACAAGTCTTTGTTTGCACATAGTGTGAAAAATATTATTCTAAACCTTTTACACCTTGTCATGTAAAAACACAGAGCATCAGTATGCCCTTATAATAATAATATTTATGTTTCTATTATTTATTTCTCTCAGCACAAATTTGACACGGTTGTTGCATTACAGAGAGATTTCATTTCTGTGGTATAAAAATATAAACGATATTCCCCCCAAATCCATCTCAAAACCTGTGAAAATAATTAAAGTAAGGTGACATTTATGAGAAAGGTGATATGGAGGGAATGCCACAGACAATATCGTGAAGAGAAAGGACCACAGTGCTAGTCAGAAATGTTGACATGAAATAACGAATGTGGCACAAGAATTTGACCATTTTTCTGGCTTTTGTGTTTGATGAGACACTACAGTGAGGTACATACTGTATAGTGCTTTGGTGGGCTTTTTTGCTAAATGTGTCCATGAATTCTTTCATTTCTATCATTTTTTCATTCTCCATTAAACACACATTGGACTGTGACTACTTGGTGATAACGACTGGACATTTGCCAGTGATGCTTTGACTCTTCAGTTCTTTGTGGTGATAACCTGATGTTAAGTTGACAGTTCAACTCAAGCAATCGCAAACACTTCTCCTAAACCAAGACATGAATTGTGATCCACAACCAGCAATGATTGATGAAGGAAACTGATATAAACCCATAGAGGTAGTTTTTAGGGGGAATGAAATGAATGTATGAAGAAAAGTGATTAGCTACTCTCATTAAAGATGTAAAACCCTTAGAAGGAGACAGATCTGTGATAAAGTCCATAGAAACATTCTGCCGTGGTTGAGATGGAGCAAGAATGGGCTGCTATAACTTTAGAAGAAAACCCAAACTTTGCTAAAACATCATCTCTTGTTTCTTTACACATATTTTCCCATTTCCAAAAACTCTTTAAAGTGGTCAAGCCATGGTGAAGACAACTCTCTAGGGGAAGAACATCCCAAAATCAGTGTGCCAGGTCACTCCAGGTACGTTGAGCACAGAGCTTACAACCCAATCTGAGAAAACAAAAGTTAACATAGCAAAGTCAAATAATGAAACAGGTGGGATGGCAGATCAGAAATGAGCCGAGTGTAGGTGAGAAACAACGTGTGGCTGCTGCTATAATTTACACATGTCCAGTCCTTGGGACTTCACATTTATCCACTCCATTGTTGTGTAAATCAAACAATGTTTATTTTCTATGTTATATATTTTCACAGGTATAATATGAAACTTTAAGACAGACACGGTAAGAAAACTCTGTGCTTCCATGGCTTTTTTAATCCACACACACCAACTTATAAAACTTTCTGTTCACATTAACCCCTGCAACCCATCGTAAAGAAACAATATCTCTTTTAAACAGAATCATTATCGACCCCTGTTCTTAATACAAAAGCTAATCTTTAACTACAAAGTAAATTTAACATATCTTCAACTTAACAGGACATAAAAACGTCAATGCAAAGCCTGACTCACACATACCCGACCCCTAACTGTTTTCTGTTCCTAGAAACAATTACCATAACACAAAGTCATTAGAAAATTAAGAAATATGCCTCACTCTGCTTCTTGCAGAGCACAGATCTTAGTGATTTGTCTACCAAATGTCATTGTTATCGTCTTCATACAAACTTTACAGACAAATCCATGTTCATCTGGAAGGACCCTGTTTCTAGGTAGGTCCGCCTTTAGTTGGTGACCAGCTGTGCTATGCAGCCTGCGACAAGTTTTACACTTGGACAGGACTCTCCTGTTTCAAGAATTAGCTTCGGGAATCTGGGACCTTTGACGCAATTAAAAAGAATATGATAGTATTAACTATGACACATGATGGTCTTGATAGCAGGGTTCTTGGCTTTCTCTCTCCCTCCAACACAAAGAGTTCCATCTTGAGGTATCAGATTTAGATTGTAGATGTTACTGCTATCAGCGCAGGCTCCCAGCTACTCTTCTTCTTTTGTAGAGCTGAGATTTCCTCTTGATACTGACAATGATGGATTATTTCCATCTCAGCTTGCATAAGCTCCTCAGTTCTTCTTTAATTGCAGTTGAGAAGACAACCTTCCTTGGTGCAGCTGGCGTTGTTGTGGGACTTTGTCTGTTTCACTCTGTGCTCTGTTTGCACTTAGCTCCTCTCTCATTTTGCATTGGTTAAGTAATATCATTTTTAATCTAAAGGACCATGCCACTGTTCTTTTAAGTGTCATCCATAAGAAGAAGTACTCTATCAGCTGATTAACTCCATCTACCCTTTCATTAGCCACAACTGAATTAACCAGGACACTTCTCTTTATCTCAGGGTCTGTTGTAGTCAGATCTGCCAGGGGATCTCGACATTCTGCCCTTCATTGGTTGGTTTGCTATGAAAGTCGGGCCCAAACAGTCAAACCTTGTTTTGCATAAAGACATCCACATTTTGGCCATTAGATGCATAATCAGCAGGAATGATTTGAGAGCTCACATACTTCCATTGAGACCCCTTTGACGTTTGTAGAATAGCTGATCCCTTATTAGCCACAAATGTGCAGAATCTTGTTGTCTCATTGTTAATATATTTAGTTACTGTCTGTCCAAAACACAGAATGTTGTAATGGCAGCTGTAGTTCCTTCCTTAGCATTCTGTCCATGCGTACTGCTAAAGTTGATGCTGTTAATTCTAATCATGAGATGGTTATGAGCTTGACTGGCCCAACTCTAGCGTTTTCACTGACAAAGTAGTTTGCTACAGTTCTGTTGAAGTAGACACGTGACTGTGTCATACCCTACTTGACTAGCACCAGAGAAATGATGCAACAGAGCAGAAACCGCTTCACCAAAGCATGCTGGCTTGAAACATCCATCGAGTCCAAATTCACCTAACAAATGGAGATCTTACATCCACCTGGACCACTGCTGAGCGAGGTGTCCTGGCACAGTGTCATCCCACCCTATTCTCAACCCACACAACTCTTGTAAAATGCTTCTTGTAGGCAAAATCACTGGTGCTAAGAATCCCAGTGGGTCACATACAGAGCTCACCATGGACAGTAAACTTCTGCTTAGAGATTTGGTGTTGATGTCAACTCTAAACTTGAAGCAGTCAGACTGGATACACGCCTGTACCCCTAGTGCTCTTTCAGTAGCAAGTAAAACTCGATCGAGGTCAAGGCCTGTTATTTCCTTTGCCCTGTCATCTTCAGCGATGTTTTCCAACACAACTTGACCGTTGCTAACCCACCTTGATATCTTAAAGCCTCCTGTCTAACAGAGGCAGCGTTCAGATTGTGATACAGAGACACACTTTGTCCAGCTGATTCGACTGACTTTTATAGAAAAGTATATTCTTAAAGTTGATGATCTGCAGATATTCAAAGAGAATCAGGAGCGTATATGAAAATAAGCCTTATATCCTGGTGCACATTAGTATAGTCTTAGACCATGAAGGAGTTAATTAAGAAAGGCCACCACTGATTTTATCATAAAAGACCAGCCTGCCTGCCCTTTTACTTGCTTTGTTTTGAATTTCTGTGAATCGAGGATGTTGTGTTCTGTGAAGGAGGTGAGCTGACGAGCAGCGAGATTTTTATTTAGGAACACAAGTGCTGGGCCTTCTGCCTGACATACTGTAGATTAAGCAAGTTTCTCTAAGCATTCAAGGCTTAATGATGGGAACACTACAGGCAAGCTTTCATATTAGTGTGGTATAAATATCTCTATATATATTGTGGTGGACGGCCAGGACCTATGCCCAGCTGGGATGCCCCTTTGACACTGGATCCAGGGGAGCTGCCATGGGATGCAAACTACGTCCCCCAGAACACTTGCTGGCAGCTCCCCCGGGTTACATCAGGGTGACAATTGTGTAACACCGGAGCTCATCCCTGTTGGGCTCCGTGGCCACCACCAGGGGGAGCTGCACGGCTTCCTGAGCCCATCTGGGCAGCAATACAGTCACACCAGGAGTGCAGCCTTAATTAGGTTAATTATCACCTGAAGCTCTTCTGGGTGGGCTATAAAGGAGCCTGCAGCCACTACTTGGGGCGCCAGAGTCGAGAGGAGGAGGACAAAGCTGCCTAGGAGAAGTGGAGGAGAAAGACAAGTGACATTTGTGGTGTTTTGTGGACTGTGTAGGGCCTGTGGGACACGAGGAAGACAAAAATAAAATCTTTCTGTTCATTTTAATATGTGCCTCTGCTCTCAGTCTGTGTTGGGTCGACGCCAAGAGAGCGCTTTTGCCACAGTACATTAGGTCCATCGTCTGTCTGTCTGTCCATCCACTTTTCACGAGAGAACTACTTAACGGATTTAGATCGGGTTTTTTTTCTATAATTTGCTTCAACATTCCGGTTGATTTTGTGACGTCTCTCATTGCACTAAGTATCACAGTTCACTTATGGTACCGATTTCTTTGTGCAAATCCGAGGGGAGAGATGCGGGGCCCTCCTCACTCATGTGCCAGCCTCTGAGCTTACCTTACCTCCGCTTAGCTAGCGAACGAGAGAACTACTTAACGGATTTAGATCGGGCTTTTTTCTACAATTTGCTTGAACATTCTTGTTAATTTTGTGACTTGCCTCATGGCGCTAAGAATCATAGTTCACGTGTAGGAGGAATATATTCTGCTAATCTGAGACTGAGGCTGTGGGTCGACGGTGGGGGGATACGTGACGTCAGCAGTGGGGAGCCAGGCGGGGCCCTCCTCACTCACACACCAGCCTCCATTCAAATCTCTCTTCCTCTGGTCACGTTTACGAGCGTACCTTACCTCCGCTTAGCTAGCGATACCTGTTTGATTTTTAAAGTTAGTCCTGTTTCACTATGACGCTCATATATATATGTAGGTTAAAGAAGCATTTAAGTTTATATGTTTGTGCTTCTTTATGAATAATAATAAAGTTACAGAAGTGTATAGCTGAAGTGTATACTAAATCAGTTTTAAACTATGTAAGTATTAATTGTTATGGGCCTGTGCTTTTATTTCAAGTAGTCAAGAGGCACCACGCCAAGCTGTCCACAGCGTAGTCCTTATCAGTGAAGCTGCGCACTGCCACCTAACTGGCATGGCTATCCATTATGTCAGCCATAAGAGATGTTAGTGCAATGAGTAAACATTAACTGAATTATTAATTTAGCAGTCCAGTTTTCACAGGTGGGTTCTACGGAGTCCAAAGTAGTGGTGAGAACTAATTAACTAAAAGCCGTCAATCTTTAACAGCTCAGGATTAGGGAGGAGTGATCAGGTGACGCTCACCTCAAAGAGACAAATAAGTGTTTTCAGCCAAAGGGATTTTAATGAAGAAACAGATAGTGAAGAGTAAATTGTTATGAGAGAGTTTATGATGGCAGGATATTGTTATGAGAAAGTCAGCAACATCTGGTGATTGTTATGAGAAAATGTGCTGAGCGAGGTCATCATCATGAGAAACCCTGGAAAGCAGATGATGGGAATCTGTGTGAAGGAGGGATATTTTGTGATGAGAATTGTAATAAATCTGAAGCTCACAGAATGCTTGGGTCTCAAGTCATCTGAGCTGAGTTTGTATGTGCGCCGTACAATAAAGTCTGATTCTGCTGCCTGTCCCGAGACTCTGAGTGCCTTCTTTTGGGCTGAGGGTGCCGAGCTGCCTGATCTGATTCAACACTTTATGCAGACGTCAATAAAAGAAATTGTGCAAAATTGTGTCTACTAATGGAGCATCAAATAAATGCCTGCTGTCCTCGGCACACTGTCTGAGAGCATAACTAGCACAGCTTGGTGAGGAGGTGGCACCAAACAATGGCACTTGTATTCCTTTAATGTAACTATCTGGCCACCATAAGAATCGGAGTAAATCAGCATCCTCTGAAGGAACACTAACCTGGAGGAACATGGCTTCCACATCAGCCATTAATGCCATAGATTCTTGGCGGACCATCATAATGACACCAATCAGTGTGCTAGTAAGGTCTGGCCTCTGAAGAAGCTACTCATTTAGTGTGGTCCTTTGAAAAGAAGCTGCACAATCGAATACCACACACACCTTGTGTTTCTTGGGCTGATATACCCCATGATGCAGAATGCACCACACATTTCCATCTCTTAAACTGCGGTCTTTATTTGGATCTTTTGACTGCATAACCTTTAATGGCTATTAAATGTCATGGATTAGCATGAACCACAACTGAGGCAGAGCAGAGTCTTCTTGTCCACAAAGATCTTCAGCCTTCTCAGCACAGGAGAGGGTGCAGATGGCCATCATGTCTCCTTCAAGGCTGCTGACTGTGAAAATCAAACTCTCTGCTCCATTCTGATGAGACTCAGTAATTGGACTCTCATCCCAATTCCACTCTTATTTCTCATTATGTGTTTGGTGTCCTTCATCCCTCCATTTTCTGAACCCACTCAGTCCAGTTCACGGTCAACATCGGGTTCAATGCATGAGATTCAACCCTGGGTGGGCCTACAGTCCCTCACACTTTCTAGACCAGCAGGCCTGAGTTATCCTTGTCTTGTCCTTTTGCTCTCATTTCTTATTAAATGGCTCATTTGTTCAGACCACTGCTCTCTAAAGAGGACACAAATGGAGGTGACAGTGAGGTGACAATTAGGGAATGACAAAGAAGACAAAGAGACCTGAGCTTTGTGTGTGTTGAAGTGTCACAGAAGTCCAAATCAGCACATTGTAGAGTCTGTTCACTCACAAACAGAAGATGACATGAATTGTGTGCAAATGAGGCAGTGAACAAGGAGTGGAGCAGACACAGGTTCAAACACCACCACTTGATGTTGAGGAGCAGTAGGTTTATGAGGTTTCTGCTCAGGCCACCTTCAGCTTGACCTGTGATGGCCCGGTGCCTGTCCAGAATTTGTCACTAATGCCAGGATTGGCCTCACTCTCCATCACCCTACAACTGGACTGTCCACCTGTGTTTGCTCCTGCTGCTCCCCTCAGTGGGCTTTGTGACCCCCGCTGGTTTTAGATGATAATTCTCACTGTGGCCCTCTGGCTGGTGAAACTCAGGGGTTTCTTGTCTGAACTTGTGGAGTTTAGTGACCAGTTCAGGGTAACAGGGTGGAGAAGCACAAGTGAGTTTAAAGAAGACGCACACAGGATGAGAAGAAGACATGGAGAGTTTATTAAATGTGAAGGAGAGCTGAGGAGATTATAAAAGTATAAACAGGAGAATTTAGAGGGAGTGGACAGGGGGCACTGTCACTGGGGTCAGTTGATCAGCATGTTCAGTCCTCTCATGTGTAGATATCAACCTGCCGTCCAGTCCTGTTCAGCTCCTCCTGTAGTGACCTCAGGTTCTTCTTCTCACTCTCACTGATCTCATTACCACCCAGCCTGTGAAGGACACAAGTGTGAGTTACAAACATAAGAGGACCCCACCTCACTCACTGCACTGTCACAGTGACACACCCACTCAGGTCAACTTCCCAGAATTCCCCTCAGTGTCCCTAAGTCACATGACATGTCTGTCACCCTACCGGACACTCAGTTCACTGTCCAGTCAGGTCACCGTCCTCTGAAGGCCTTTTAGTTTCATCTCATCTCAGTGTAGGTGTTCTAGTCAGGCTGGGGGTCCTCTGTGGTTCCAGCTGACAGTTTTATTTTATTTTTTCTTCTTCATGGTTTTCCATTGTTTTTATAACATTGTTTTGTTCATTTATTATTTGTTTAATTCTGTATTATCTGTTGTTTTTATTCTATTCAGTTATTATTCAGTATCTATGTGTGTGTCTTGCAGTTCTCTCTCGTTCCTTGTATTTTGTGGTTTGATCCCATGACACAGGACCACCTGCCCCCCCAACTCTCTAAAGGCTGTGGCTCATTTGACTGCTCTGGTGATTGGTGGTCTTTGTGAGTATTTTGCTCTTTTGTTTTTATTTCTGATTATTGTCTTTGAACCTTTGGCTCTTGAGTTCAGATTCTCTTACAGTTTGTGCTTTTTGAATGTTGTTAGCTTTGGATTGCCTTTGGCAGCCCCTTTGTCTTCTTTTGTTAATAAATCTCATCTTTTATGAAGACCACTTGTGGACTTGTCTCTGCTCCAGCTGGAGTTTTCATGGTTCTCCCTCTGGTCAGACTCACTTCACGTCTCTGAGACTCTTTTTGATTTTATTTTGAATTTAAAAGCCTGAGCTCCTTTCTGAGGCCTAGTCAGGCCTGAAGCCTCCTGTTTGCCTGAGGTGGGCCCACTTGGGGTGACATTTGTTTGGTGGGCTATTCTAGAGGCTTCACCCCTTTGTTATATTGTGCTGCTAGAGCAATCACAACAGAAGGTGGTCTGTCCAGGTGACATGGTGTTGACCCCTCTGTGGTCACTTCCTGTGTCCTGCTCTCTTAATTAATGTTCAGTCTCTCTCTTTATTATTTTCTTTCCCACTCCTCCTCACTCTCATGTCTTCTGTCATTTACTGTCCTCTTGTTTCTTCTTGCTGTCCCCTCACCACCCTGTCCACTGATATTGACTCTTCTCTCTCTTGTTAGTTCAAAATGACCCCCATAACCCTGTCCAACCTTTCCTCCTGTCCTGATCCTGTCACCTCTCCTCCCTGTGTACTTGTCTGTCCACCTTTTCTGCTCTTCCTTTTCTCAGTTCATCTCACACTCCTTCTCTTTGTTGTTCTCCTTCTTTTGTCTCTCATTATCATTGTTGTCTTCCCTGTCTGTCACCTCCAACCAGCTACACTTGTCCACTGCTCTTTGTCCTTCTCGTCCCATTGCCTGTTCTTCTCCTTCCTTCAGTCAGTCCATGTGGTGTCCTGTGATCAGTCCGTCCATCAGGCCGTCAACTGCGACTTCATAACCCCACACACCTCACCCTGTTTACTCACCAAAGTGTCTTTAATTTACAGTTTGGGGACCGCAGACCCTCACACAGATGACGAGCTCCTGAATCTCCCAGTTTGTTGAAGTTCAGGTGCAGTTCAGTCAGCTGTGAGTGTGGAGAAGAGAGGACTGAGGAGAGAGATGAGGAACATCTGGAGGTGAGACCACATGAGTCCAGGCTGTGGAGATAAAGAAAGAGAAGTGAGGACATGAGGAGGGACAGACAGACAGACAGACAGACAGACAGACAGACAGACAGACAGAAGGCCACAGAGGGGGGGAGGTGACAAAGTGGGATTTCATTGTGTCAGACTTAGGATGTGTAGACATTTTATCTGCTTTGTAGGACATCATGCAAAGACAACTGTTAGATTTTCTGGTCACTGCAGAGCTTGAAACTCTGCTGTTTGTCACGATGAACTCTCCTCACGTCACAGTAATTAGATGATGACGATGACACTCTTTTGGCTTAAAAGGACAAACACTGGACCTGACTTTAAGAGTGACGACATAATGAATATGGAAGACAAGACTGACCGGACACTCAGACCTCACATACTGACCGGTGACATTGGCCAGCTGACCTTTGTCCACTAAACACCTCAGAGATGTTGAGCTCAGTTTTCTTTTTCCTTCTACTAATTTGTAGTAAAGCGGGAGGACGAGCTTCAAATGTACTGTCAGTGTACCAAAGTCCAGTCCAGTGGGCACAGAGGTGGTCTGAGTGGTCTGTGAAGAGACCCCCATGACTGCTGACCACTGCTGTCCATTCCCAGCTCTGCCCATAAGTGATTTGATCAAAATGACAGCAAAGGAAATCCGCAGCACTTTATCAGCTGACTTCACAGGACATGTGGGGGTCACAGGAGTGACATGTTTGTGTCCTCACAGTCTGAATTTGTCACAGCAGCAGCTCATATCTTTATGTCCTGCCTTTTCAATCTGTTTTATAAAGGTCAAGACAGGCCAGTGGACAGTAAGGAGGTGAACTAAAGATGGTGGGGTCTTTACAAGTTTTTTTGATAATACCAGAAATATTCAAACAAAATGTTAAAAATGTTAAAATCAATGGACTTGGGTTCAGATTATCAGTGCCCACCAAAGGCCATCAGTCACACAGACGTCACCAAACCTGCAGGTCCCCAAGTCCTCTGCTCTGCCCAGTTCTGCCCTCTAATGGTGACACCCTCTCACTGCTCTCCTTCTGTTTATTTCCAGCTCACTTCTTCTCCTTTTTCTTTTTCTCTTCACTTCCAAGTCCTGAGTCAAGTCTGGCAGGTTTTGAGTGAAGTCTTAAATTTCAAGTCCCAAAGAAGTCATAATGTGTTTAACATCAAATTTTACATTTGCTATTTCTTAAATTTACAGGAATCATTTATTACATTTATTGTTACATTTCCAAACTATCAACTCAATGTTAATAGAAGGATGAACAAAAATGAAGTGCAAATAAACATGTAATGAGAATCAATTCTCAAAGTGCCGCTGAATACAACAATACAAGCAGTGCAAACAAATGAGCGGCCAGTTATATGTATTGTCACTCATGTGTGCCCACCTGGAGATGACCTTCCTGTCTCTGTGAGGTAAGTGATACCACTCTGAGACGAGAGGGGGCGCTCACACTGACTGTCTCTCCTTATCCACCTGCAGCTCTGAGAAGAAACCAAATGAGGGGAACTGACTCAGCCGCAGTGCCCAGAGCTGCCCCTGTCCTTCTGGGTGGGACTATTGAAACGCTGCTGGCCCCCCAGAGGATGGAGTCTGCTGTTGGACCAAGAAACTCAACATGAAGCAAGCGCCATCGTGTTCACACAACTGCACAGTAAATTTGTCTATTGGGCTGTAAAGGTGTGTTTTGTTGGGCCATCGCGTCCACTTTTGTTTTGTTTCATTTCACTTCATTAAAGGGGGACACCCAGTTGGTGCCCCGACATTACAAAGCAACTTGTGCAGGTCTGTCCTCCAGTCACCATATCAGCAGACCAATATTGTCTGTTTGGATTATGTGTATTGTCCTTAATGATGTCCATTATATCTGTTCACAGTTGTAATTATCTATCACTTTATATAAAGTGAACAAGTGGTGTAGCTTGAAGAAGAGAGATGGTGAGTGTATTGACAAGCTGATCAGGTGAGCAGGCTCACTGCTCTCATGGCCACTTTTTGACCTCCACTCCTCTGCATCAGATCAGCCACAATTTTGCATTTACTTTATTTCTCATTTAACCTCCGTCTCCATCTTTTCATTTTTCTTTCCTGTTCAGTTCTCTTCTTGACTATTCTGCTCAGGCTCATTTTAAACTCACTGGGGTGCAGGTGTCTAATTCCACACCCCAGAACACTAATGAGGACACTGGCTGAACCACACGTGTCTGCAGGTGTAAAGTGCGCTCTGCCAATTCACCACCAACACTCCAGGGCTGCTCTGCTCCCCCACACTAACACATCCACCTACGCCCCACTGAGTCCACCATTTTAATTTAAAAACCTGCACACAACCACTGACCCCTGACATGTGTCACCACACAGCTTTGTATTTAGTAGTAAAGAGAATCACGCAGTGACCAGAGTGACCAGTGGAGCACAGGACTAGTGTGACAGGTGTCCTTAGTGACGTCAAATTATTCACATCTCCAGTCGACTGTTTGATTGTCTGCTGGCATTGAGGAAGACCCTGATTGACTAAAATGACAAAAGAAGGATTTGTGAGGCAGAGGGTTTGGACCTGTGATGTCATCAGTGAAGAAATGAAGTGCAAATAAACATGTAATGAAAATCAATTCTCAAAGTGCCGCTGAATACAACAATACAAGCAGTGCAAACAAATGAGCAGGCCAGTTCTATGTATTGTCACACATGTGTGCCCACCTGTAGATGACCTTCCTGTCTCTGTGAGGTAAGTGATACCACTCTGAGACGAGAGGGGGCGCTCACACTGACTGTCTCTCCTTATCCACCTGCAGCTCTGAGAAGAAACCAAATGAGGGGAACTGACTCAGCCGCAGTGCCCAGAGCTGCCCCTGTCCTTCTGGGTGGGACTCTGAAAAGCTGTCGGCCACCCAGAGGATGGAGTCTGATGTTGGACTCGCAAACTCAACATGAAGCAAGCGCCATTGTGTTCACACAACTGCAAAGTCAATTTGTCTATTGAGCTGAAAAGGTGTGTTTTGTTGGGCCATCGCGTCCACTTTTGTTTTGTATCATTTTACTTCATTAAAGGGGGACACCCAGTTGGTGCCCCGACATTACGAACCAACTTGTGCAGGTCTGTCCTCCAGTCGCCATATCAGCAGACCAATATTGTCTGTTTGGATTATGTGTATTGTCCTTAATTATGTCCATTATATCTGTTCACCGTTGCAATTATCTATCAATTTATAAATAGTGAGCAAGTGGGGTAGCTTGAAGAAGATCTACCACATAATACATAATACCACATCCACCTACGCCCCTCTGAGTCCACCATTTTAATTTAAAAACCTGCAGACAACCACTGACCCCTGACATGTGTCACCACACAGCTTTGTATTTAGTAGTAAAGAGAATCACGCAGTGACCAGAGTGACCAGTGGAGCACAGGACTAGTGTGACAGGTGTCCTTAGTGACGTCAAATTATTCACATCTCCAGTCGACCATTTGATTGTCTGCTGGCATTGAGGAAGACCCTGATTGACTGAAATGGCAAAAGAAGGATTTGTGAGGCAGAGGGTTTGGACCTGTGATGTCATCAGTGAAGAACACGTGTGTATAAAAATATCAAAAGGCGCTATATACTGGATTATTGAGAAAGTCATGTGACAGCCTACACTGATCATGTGGTGAGATTCTTGTTTTAATGTCGTACAAGAGACACAAGTGTGAGTTACAAACACAAGAGGGCGCCACTCCTCACACTGGAGTATCTCACTGACACGCCCACTGAGGTCACCTTCCCAGAATCCTCTCAGTGTCTCTGACGTCTACTGCACATGATGTGTGTGTCCACCTGTCGGTCACTCAGCCCACTGACATATATGTTGATGTCCTGTGTAGACCTGGGGGTCATGTCTTGTAGAATGATGTCGGCCTGTTCAGTCCACTTGGCTATAATGGCGGTCACTTCCTGTGTCTCCCACCTTACTGTCCACACTGTCTTCAGTCCTAATCCTCTCCTCCCTGTGACCTTCTCTTTCTGTGTATGGCTGACTGGTCATTTCTACTGCTGCTGTCCACCTTTCCTCCTGTTCCTCTGTCTGTCCTCCTCTCTCCCCTTCTCCTTATCCTCTGCCTTGTCCTCCTCTTTTATTCATCCTTTTCTTCATTCTGTTCATCTCCTTCTCTTGTCTCTCCTTATCTTTGCTCTTCTATTCTCCTTGTCCTTATCTGTCACTCCAGTCCAGCTCTAGCTGTCCACTCCTCTTTGTCTTCTGTCACTTTAGTCGTCTCTTCTCCTCACACTGACTGTGTTTCTCCTCTTTATTCTATTTTAGTTATTTTAACAAACTTTAGTGAGGACATCAGAGGAGTGTAAGGGGGAAAGTGACAATGGAGGACAGGAACAAGTACGAGATTAAAATAAAGAATGGACAGCGTGGGCTTGTGGGACAAGAAATAAAACAACAGTCTGGACAGAGAGGATGAGGAGAGTGACCAGTGTGGTGGAGGGGCTCAGGGTCACAATGCTGTCTTTATGAATTGAATTATTAAAGGAAATCTGCAGTTGTGTCACCTCACGTCACTCTGTCTGTCCATAAGGGACACTGCACTCTGTCCTGATTAAACACAGCGTTTGTGTTGTGGGAGTGGAAAAGTCAGAGCGATAAAGTGAGAAGAAATTAAATACATGAGACACACACACACACACACACACACACACACGCACACACACTTCTTGTTCACTTACTTCAGTTTCTCTAATTTGCATTTTTCACTCCTCAGCCCCTCACACAGCTGATCCACTCCTGAATCCTCCATGTTGTTGTTGTTGCTGTTTTTGCACAGGTTCAGTTCAGTCAGTCGTGAGTGTGAGGAAGAAAGAGCTGAGGAGAGAGCTGAGCAACATCTGGAGGTGAGACCACAATGAGACAGGCTGTGGAGAAGAAGAGAGAGAAGTGAGGACATGAGGAGAGACAGACAGACAGACAGAAGGACAAACAACACAAAGGTTCAATGGCCACTTGTATTCTGACTTTTCACTGAAGTGCAGTGTGAACACGAGACCACTGCCATTCTTATAGAGTAAGGTGCTATATACCTGACAGGGTCTCCTGCCTTCACACTGGACTGACTGGTGCCAAGTCATTCAGACTGACATGTGGACATCAACACTGGATAAGAACGTCACAGACATGAGACTGACGGTGTCCTGCACTCAGGTGACCAGATGGACTTGTCACAGGTGACCACGGGGTGAGGATGACAAACTGGAATTCTGGTCTGTCATTTACCACTCAGGACTGACAGCTCTAGTGGTGACCAGCAGCAGGTCTGTTTGTCTCCATCTATGTTGAAGTTTTTTTTAATTTTTTGATAAATTTTTATTATGAGTTAATTTTCTGAACAGGAATAAAGGAATATCTGTGTCTTTGAAGTGTTATGGAGTCTCCTCTTTTATTTGTTTGTATTATTTTGTGATACTTTTTCACTTCACTTGCTGTCGTCCCGATGCATCTTCTATTCACCTGAGTGAATCAGTTCAGCCAAATATAAATACAAAATGGGAGACACTGAGCTACAGGAGGAGACCTCTGAAGAGCATTTAGGGGTTTATGTTGACACAACATTTTCAATGACTAAGTAATGTACAGAAGCAACTAAAAAGATAAAATAAAATGTGAGGTTATATCATAAAAACTGTTGAATTTAAATCAAGGGACATTATACTCTTACTTTATGATACACTAGTGAGAGCACATCTGGAGTACTGAGTGCAGTTCTGGTCTCCTCAGTACAAGAAAGACATAACAGCACTTGAAGATATGAAGAGCAGAGCAACCAAGTGCATTATGGGACCGTCATCATCAAGTTCTTCCATGTGAACCCTGAATACCTTGAGGACTGACTGAGGTCATTGATGTTAGGTAGAATGCCTAGAAGGGTCTGGGTGGTCTTGTGGCCTTGGACCCCCTGCAGATTTTTTTTTCCAGCCGTCTGGAGTTTATTTTGTTTTTTCTGTCCTCCCTGGCCATTGGACCTTACTTTTATTAATGTTAATTAGTGTTCCCTCATTTTAATTCTTATTTATTTTGTCTTTATTCTCTTTCTTCATCATGTGAAGCACTCTTGAGTTCCATTATTTGTATGAAAATATGCTATTGAAATAAATGTTGTTAGGCAGGTTTTGAGTCAAGTCTTAAATTTCAAGTCCCAAGTTGTTTTGCCTGCCTAAGGTAAAGTCATCCCTGATTGAGGATCGCAGGAATCGTGGGGTAGAGGGGTCCTTTCATCGGATTGGCTAGCCCAGCACTGTTTCAGCCGTGGAATGGCCAAATGGGGGAGGCAGCTTGATGGCTGAGGTCTCCAGGACTCTAAAAATATCCAAAGCTTCTTATGTGATATCATCTACTGTTAAATTCTGCTCCGTACCTCTAAAATTTTTATTTCTAAAATTTTTATTTTTATACTGTATTGAGGAATTGCTCTGTTCTGTGTACTGCATTGTATTGTATTGACCCCCTTCTTTTGACACCCACTGCACGCCCAACCTACCTGGAAAGGGGTCTCTCTTTGAACTGCCTTTCCCAAGGTTTCTTCCATTTTTTTCCCTACAAGGTTTTTTTTGGGAGTTTTTCCTTGTCTTCTTAGAGAGTCAAGACTGGGGGGCTGTCAAGAGGCAGGACCTGTTAAAGCCCATTGCGGCACTTCCTGTGTGATTTTGGGCTACACAAAAATAAACTGTATTGTATTGTATTGATAATGTGTTTTACACCAAATTTACATTTGCTTTTTCTTAAATTTACAGGAATCATTTCTTACATTTATTGTTACATTTCCAAACAATCAACTCCATGTTAATACACAGATGAACAAAAATGAAGTGCAATAAACATGTAATGAGAATCAATTCTCAAAGTGCCGCTGAATACAACAATACAAGCAGTGCAAACAAATGAGCGGCCAGTTCTATGTATTGTCACACATGTGTGCCCATCTGGAGATGACCTTCCTGTCTCTGTGAGGTAAGTGATACCACTCTGAGACGAGAGGGGGCGCTCACACTGACTGTCTCTCCTTATCCACCTGCAGCTCTGAGAAGAAACCAAATGAGGGGAACTGACTCAGCCACAGTGCCCAGAGCTGCCCCTGTCCTTCTGGGTGGGACTCTGAAAAGCTGTCGGCCACCCAGAGGATGGAGTCTGATGTTGGACTCGCAAACTCAACATGAAGCAAGTGCCATCGTGTTCACACAACTGCAAAGTCAATTTGTCTATTGGGCTGAAAAGGTGTGTTTTGTTGGGCCATCGCGTCCACTTTTGTTTTGTTTCATTTCACTTCATTAAAGGGGGACACCCAGTTGGTGCCCCGACATTACGAACCAACTTGTGCAGGTCTGTCCTCCAGTCACCATATCAGCAGACCAATATTGTCTGTTTGGATTATGTGTATTGTCCTTAATTATGTCCATTATATCTGTTCACCGTTGCAATTATCTATCAATTTATAAATAGTAAGCAAGTGGGGTAGCTTGAAGAAGATCAGGTGAGCAGGATCTGTGGCTGGCATGGAAATGGACGCTCTGGTGATGGTGGCAGAGAGAAGGACACTGTGCAAGCTGCTGTCTGTTATGGACAATGAACATCACCCACTATACACCACCATAATTAATCAGAGGAGTTTGTTTAGCGGTAGGCTGCTATCACAGAACTGCAATATGGACAGATACCAGAGATCTTTAGTCCTCAGAGCCATTAGACTCTTTAACTCTTCATAACAGGGGGTGGTGGTTGAGTTCTGGGCCTGACGCTCCTTCTCTCCTCCTAAGCTGTATTGACTGTATTAGCTGGGCACCACATCTGATATCTCACTATTGGCTCACTGCTCTAGAAGTTTTATTTTGTTTTTTTTTGTTATGGGTCACTTCAAACATGTTATCCTTTCAGCATAAGTCATGTCGCTTTATTTTATTTTACTTTAATGTTATGTCACTTTAGTATTTGTCACATTAATATTATGTTTAATATCATGTGCCACCTGTCACTTTGATAGTAGTATTATTTGCACAATTCTCACTGCACTGGCATTATTGTATGTAAAAACAACAAGAGTTTCTGTGCCACCTAAAACTGACATCTCCTCTGATTACCATTTAAGTTCTCCTCAGCAAGCCAAGAGACCACCGGCAAGGGCAGTCATCCTTCACATTGGCATCTGCCCCAGCCACCTTACTGTAGCTGGTCACCACTGAGGACCCCAAACTCAGCTTGTGTTCCCATCATAATCCCATGGCCTTAAGCAGGGTGCCTCGTGAGACCTTCTACTTTCTCCTAAAGCCATCCCTCAGCCTTCAGCAGAAGCCCACTCAGTGCAGTTGGTCACTCTTGCTCCTTGTGCACAAAGTAGGTTTTGACCTTACCCCTTGAGTGCCGTGTGCTCACTCCTCTCAAAGCCACTTCTTGACCTCCACTCCACTCCATCAGCTCAGCCACAATTCTGCATTTACTTTATTTCTCATTTAACCTTCGTCTCCATCTTTTCATTTTTCTCATTTTAAACTCACTGGGGTGCAGGTGTCTAATTCCACACCCCAGAACACTAATGAGGAAACTGGCTGAACCACACGTGTCTGCTGGTGTAAAGTGCGCTCCGCCAATTCACCCACACAGACTCACACACACACAAACACACACACTCACTTGTTGTTCACTTACCTCAGTTTCTCTAATTTGCAGTTTTCACTCCTCAGCCCCTCACACAACTGATCCACTCCTGAATCCTCCATGTTGTTACCACTCAAGTTCAGTTCAGTCAGGTTTGAGTGTGGAGAAGAAAGAGCTGAGGAGAGAGCTGAGCAACATCTGGAGGTGAGACGACACCATGTCAGGCTGTGGAGATAAAGAGAAAGAAGTGAGGACATGTGGACAGACAGACTGACCCCCTGTCTGGGGTCTCAATAAGTGACATGAAAACTAAAAGCAAAGCTGGATGCGCAGGTGTGTCACTGAACAGCAGGCTAATGCTAGCATTTGAACTTCACACCAATGCTGCCCTTCAAGGCGCTATATACCTGAAGCACCTTCTGTTTGTTAAGTTTCACACATTATATTAGGTTTCAATGCTTACAGTAGAAATGCTGCTATTGATTGGAAATGCAATGACATAAAGAGAGCATTATCATCACTATAGTTGAAGCTCTAGCCAGGTCTGGATTTAATACACAATAAAATCTTCAGCCATTATAATTTTATGAGTGCTCATATTGGGAATGGTTGCAAATATGTCTTAGATATGTTTCTTGATACTTCTATCACCCACATTAGGCGTGTACATGTTTATCAAAATTACTTTACAATTGAATAAATTACCAATCACCATGAAAGAGCACCCTTCAAGATCAGGTACTACATCTGATGTTATAAATGGAATTGCTTTATTTATTAAAATTCCCACACTTCTGGTTTTCTTTGAATAGCTGGAGTGAAAAATGTGTACAATCCAACCTCTTTGCAGTTGAAACTGCTCCGTACTTATTAATTGAATCTCCTGCAGAAATGCTGTGTTAGCCTTTAGGCCCGTGAGTCATTTCCAATCCACTATATCTTAACACAGGATCACGGGGGTCTGCTGGAGATAATCCCAGCCAGCACACGGTGCAAGGCAGGAACAAATCCCCCGGGGCAGGGCACCAGCCCACCACAGGGCACACAAACACACACCCACACACCAAGCATACACCAAGGACAATTTAGGATCACCAATGCACCTAACCTGCATGTCTTTGGACTGTGGGAGGAAACCGGAGCACCCTGAGGAAACCCACGCAGACACAGGGAGAACATGCAAACTCCACGCAGGGAGGACTCGGGAAGTGAACCCAGGTCTGTGAGTTAGGAGAATATTTTTTTTTTTACTCTTTAGATCACGATTGAGGCCTTTGACATTCCTGCTTACAAAGTTCAATGGCTGGTCAGAGAGACACTGCTTCTGAATGTCTGGGAACATTTTCTAATCTTAAGTAAAAGATGTTTCCTTAAGAGGCATTAGCTCTCTGGAAATGTGTTCTTTTATATTGCGGCATTTTAATTAACCTGAATTATAAATTAAAATGTATTACCCTCCCCCAGCATGCAATGGCGGTTACAAGCTTACACGACAAGTTAGGATAATTCTAGCTCTTTATTGACGGTTTCACGCGGCATTACAAACGACAAGCTTATGACAGACATGTCGAGCAATGCGGGAGGTTCGACCCACGCAGCCTGCCATCTCTCGTTGCCACGCTGAAAGGATTTTAGCCGGACAGAAGACATAATCTTCTGCTCGGCCTCGGACGGAAGACATACTGTTCCGCCCGGCAGCTTCAAAGTGTTGGTCGTTGGTCCATCCTTTTATTCTGGTTGTTCCATGTGCAGGGTGCGTTTCTCTGTTTCCAAACATGGACAGGAAGAATTCCAGCCCCACCTTAAAAAATACAGGAATAGCACAATACAATTCTCATTCTCCCAACAAGGAAATAGCATGGTGTGCTGACAGAAGGCATAAATATACTAGGCTGACTATTCAATTCTTCAGCTGTCTTTGGCCCTCTAAGTCCTGTGCTTGGCTGGCAATTCTAAATGCTGATGCTGAGCCCCCTGTCTGTATGAATGACTCCATAACAGTGGGCACAGAGAACAGTGACATTAAACTTAATAAAACATAGTATAACAAAAGAAGTGTCTTTTCAAGATTAATCTGTAACACTGATTTCACGTTGTTACTGCCAAGTAGCATTGCCTAGGAGCCTGTCATTATGTTGGCACTTACATTTGTAAAGGTAAAAAGCAGAGATCAATTGTAACTTGCTCTCCCCACACACACACTCCCCCATTTTACCATTCAGGGGAGGACATGGAAGTGGTGCAGAGCTAACAAGGACCTGGGAGTCTACATAAAAAACAAACTGGACTGGTCTGACCACACAGAGGCGCTGAACAAGAAAGGCTAGAGAAGACTGCACTTGCTAAGGAGACTCAGGTCTTTTAATGTCTGCAGCAAGGAGCTAGAACTGTCCTACCAGTCCATAGTAGCCATTGTGGTGTTCTACACAGCAGTCTCCTGGGGTGGCAGCCTGAGGTCAAAAGAAACACGAGGCCTGAACAAACTTACTAAGGAATCCTGCTCTATCAGAGGGTGAACCCTGGACACACTGGAAGCTGTTGAGGAAGACAGGATGATGGCAAAGCTGTCCAAATATCTCATCCAGATTCTTCTGAAAGGTTGTCAAGATTCCTGCTTCAAATCATTGTCTTCATTGTTTGTTCCAGAGTCACACCAACTCTTTGCGTATAAAATTTCTTCCTGGCCTCCATTTAAAATTAATTTCCCCCTTAATTTCCACTGATGTCCTCAACTACGTGACTCACCCTGAATGTTTCTGATTCTCTTTATTCAGTGCCTTTGAGGATTTTAAATACCTGGATGAGGTCCTCACACAGTCTCTCTCCTCTGCTTGAGAATAAACTGGTTGAATTCCCTGAAACTGTCACAGTAGGACATGTCCTTCAGTCCCATGATGCACTTGGCTGCTCTCCTTTTCTCAGCTTCAAGTGCTGCTGTGTCTTTCTTGTACCGTTGTGACCAGAATTCACACAACACTCCTTGTGGTCTCAGCTATGAATTACAGAGTTCTGCTCCTGTAACTCAGTGTCTCCATCTTGTACTTATGATTGATGTTCATTTTCCCACATGCAGCACATTTCAACATTCACTTCCATTTTCCAGGTGATTGCTCAGTTGTGAAGGTTTTCCAGGTCTTTGTGAATTCTTCCTGTTGCCTCCTCAGTGTCTGCCAACCCTCCAACGTTAATGTCAAGTGTGAATTTTACTCATTTACTAGGATTTCTGAGGTCGGGGGTTTGGCCCTCTCATAACATCAGCAAGCTGCAGCTGAACATGTGTATAAAAACGATAAAAAGGCGCTATATACTGGATTGAGTAGAAAGTCATTTGATAGCCTGCACTTATTTTACAAGATGTTTCATTTAAATGTCCACAAGAAAGACAAGTGTGAGTTACAAAACACAAGAGGGCGCCACTTCACACTCATCAGTACCTCAGTGACATGTCACCTTCCCAGAATTCCTCTCAGTGTCTCTGGACATATCACATAATGTGTGTCACCTATTGGTCACTAAGCCCACTGACTATTTCAGTGCATCTCCTCTACAGATCTTTGGCTTATGTCTTGTTTTACTAACCATTTTTGATAGAAAGTGACCTTCACAGAAGACTCACCAGTAATAATGGACACCTGCAGAGCTGTCTGTCTACCTGTGGTCACCTCCTGTGTCACCTTACTGTCCTCACTCTTTGAAATTCAAATCCTTCTGACTCTCCTCTTGTGACCTTTTCCGCTGTTTTTGGCTTGCTCTCCTATTCCTCTGTTTGTCCTCCTTCTCTGTTTCATGTCTCCATTAACTTCTCTTTTCATTTCTCTCTATTTCTCTCCTCTCTTTTCTCACCTTATCTTTGCTGTTCCACTCTGTCTATTCCTGCCTGTCACCTCAGTCCAGCTCCAGTTGTCCCTTCCTCTTTGTCCATTGTCACTCTGGTCACTTCTTCTGCCCCACTGACTCTCCATCTTATTCTGTTTTAGTGAGATCAGAGGAGCGTTATGGAAGCACAAGTGACAATGGATACCTTATCATTCAGTCAGGGTTCTTCTCCTGGCTGGGATTCACATGTTTATTTTTTGCTTTCTTTATTCATTTTATATGTATACATTTTTGATTATTTAGTTTCTTTATGTTTAAAAATTGTTTGCTACGCTCCATTGTGCTTTGTGGGTGGTTACCGAAAATTCAGGGTTACCTGCCCATCACCATCAAGGGTGAAGTCTGAGGATAACCTGCAGTCCCCTACGGTTCATTGTGAATGCACTTGTGCTGTGATGAGTTCTGTTACATTTGTCATTATTTTTGTGCTGCCATCATTACTGGAGTTTTGATTTTTTTTTTTTTTTTACCATTCTTGGATTTTGTGTGTTGAGACATTGATGGCTTTGGATCCCTTTGTCATTTAAATTATCTCCTCTTGTGCTCTGTGGGGACTACTTTGTGCCTTAGAGCATTTTATGTGAAAATAAACCTTTGTCTTTATAAAGATTCTTCATTGCCCTTTTTGGTGACTAGTCTGGTTTGATGGATCTCCCCGCTTGTAGTCATTTTGATTTGTATTATATGGAACTTACAGTATGTGTTTAGGAACTCTCTAGGTCTTAATAAGAGGATGTGGACAAAGTTGAGACCAAAACAAAGATTTGACAACGTGGGACAAGAAATAAAACAACAGGCTGAACAGAAAGGACAATGAGAGGATGAACAAGACCACTGTGGGCGAGGGGCTCAGGGTCACAATGCTGTCTTTAAGAATTTAACAATTAAAGAGAAATCTGCAGCTGTGTCCTCGTCACATCCATCTGTCTGCTCACGTGTGACACTGACGTCTGTCCTGATTAAAAACAATGTTTATATGGTGGGTATGGAACATAAAGAGCCATAAAGTCAGAAGAAATAAAATTCAACACACACACAGTCACACTCAGCTGTTGTTCACTTACTTCAGTTTCTCTAATTTGCAGTTTTCACTCCTCAGTCCCTCACACAGCTGATCCACTCCTGAGTCCTCCATGTTGTTGCCGCTCAAGCTCAGTTCAGTCAGTCGTGAGTGTGGAGAAGAAAGAGCTGAGGAGAGAGCTGAGCAACATCTGGAGGTGAGACCACAGTCAGTCAGGCTGTGAAGATAAAGAGAGAGAAGTGAGGACATGAGGAGAGACTGACAGACAAACAGACCATTGGGGGTCTCAATAAGTGACATGATGACTACAAGCACATCTGGATGCTCAGGTGTGTCACTGAACAGCAGGCTGCTCCTAGCATTTGAACTGAAACACAATCTGAACTTCACACCAATGTTGCCCTTCAAGGCGCTATATACCTGAAGCACCTTCTGTTTGTTAAGTTTCACACATTATATTAGGTTTCAATGCTTACAGTAGAAATGCTGCTATTGATTGGAAATGCAATGACATAAAGAGACCATTATCATCACTATAGTTGAAGCTCTAGCCAGGTCTGGATTTAATACACAATAAAATCTTCAGCCATTATAATTTTATGAGTGCTCATATTGGGAATGGTTGCAAATATGTCTTAGATATGTTTCTTGATACTTCTATCACCCACATTAGGCGTGTACATGTTTATCAAAATTACTTTACAATTGATTAAATTACCCATCACCATGAAAGAGCACCCTTCGAGATCAGGTACTACATCTGATGTTATAAATGGAATTGCTTTATTTATTAAAATTCCCACACTTCTGGTTTTCTTTGAATAGCTGGAGTGAAAAATTTGTTCAATCCAACCTCTTTGCAGTCGAAACTGCTCCGTACTTATTAATCGAATCTCCTGAAGAAGTGCTGTGTTAGCCTTTAGGCCATAAAGAGTCATTTCCAATCCACTATATCTTAACACAGGGTCATGGGGGTCTGCTGGAGCCAATCGCAGCCAGCACACGGCTCAAGGCAGGAACAAATCCCCGGGCAGGGTACCAGCCCACCACAGGGCACACACACACACCCATACACCAAGCACACACCAGGAATAATTTAGGATCACCAATGCACCTAACCTGCATGTCTTTGGACTGTGGGAGGAAACCAGAGCACCCAGAGGAAACCCACGCAGACACAGGAAAACATGCAAACTCCATACAGGGAGGACCCGGGAAGTGAACCCAGGTCTGCGAGTTAGGAGAATATTTTTTTTTTACTCTTTAGATTGTGATTGAGGCCTTTGACAGTCCTGCTTACAAAGTTCAAAGGCTGGTCAGAGAGACACTGCTTCTGAATGTCTGGGAACATTTTCTAATCTTAAGTAAAAGAAGTGTCTTTTCAAGATTAATCTGTAACACTGATTTCACGTTGTTACTGCCAAGTAGCATTGCCTAGGAGCCTGTCATTATGTTGGCACTTACATTTGTAAAGGTAAAAAGCAGAGATCAATTGTAACTTGCTCTCCCCACACACACACTCCCCCATTTTACCATTCAGGGGAGGACATGGAAGTGGTGCAGAGCTAACAAGGACCTGGGAGTCTACATAAAAAACAAACTGGACTGGTCTGACCACACAGAGGCGCTGAACAAGAAAGGCTAGAGAAGACTGTACTTGCTAAGGAGACTCAGGTCTTTTAATGTCTGCAGCAAGGAGCTAGAACTGTCCTACCAGTCCATAGTAGCCATTGTGGTGTTCTACACAGCAGTCTCCTGGGGTGGCAGCCTGAGGTCAAAAGAAACACGAGGCCTGAACAAACTTACTAAGGAATCCTGCTCTATCAGAGGGTGAACCCTGGACACACTGGAAGCTGTTGAGGAAGACAGGATGATGGCAAAGCTGTCCAAATATCTCATCCAGATTCTTCTGAAAGGTTGTCAAGATTCCTGCTTCAAATCATTGTCTTCATTGTTTGTTCCAGAGTCACACAACTCTTTGCGTATAAAATTTCTTCCTGGCCTCCATTTAAAATTAATTTCCCCTTAATTTCCACTGATGTCCTCAACTACGTGACTCACCCTGAATGTTTCTGATTCTCTTTATTCAGTGCCTTTGAGGATTTTAAATACCTGGATGAGGTCCTCACACAGTCTCTCTCCTCTGCTTGAGAATAAACTGGTTGAATTCCCTGAAACTGTCACAGTAGGACATGTCCTTCAGTCCCATGATGCACTTGGCTGCTCTCCTTTTCTCAGCTTCAAGTGCTGCTGTGTCTTTCTTGTACCGTTGTGACCAGAATTCACACAACACTCCTTGTGGTTTCAGCTATGAATTACAGAGTTCTGCTCCTGTAACTCAGTGTCTCCATCTTGTACTTATGATTGATGTTCATTTTCCCACATGCAGCACATTTCAACATTCACTTCCATTTTCCAGGTGATTGCTCAGTTGTGAAGGTTTTCCAGGTCTTTGTGAATTCTTCCTGTTGCCTCCTCAGTGTCTGCCAACCCTCCAACGTTAATGTCAAGTGTGAATTTTACTCATTTACTAGGATTTCTGAGGTCGGGGGTTTGGCCCTCTCATAACATCAGCAAGCTGCAGCTGAACATGTGTATAAAAACGATAAAAAGGTGCTATATACTGGATTGAGTAGAAAGTCATTTGATAGCCTGCACTTATTTTACAAGATGTTTCATTTAAATGTCCACAAGAAAGACAAGTGTGAGTTACAAAACACAAGAGGGCGCCACTTCACACTCATCAGTTCCTCAGTGACACGTCACCTTCCCAGAATTCCTCTCAGTGTCTCTGGACATATCACATAATGTGTGTCACCTATTGGTCACTAAGCCCACTGACTATTTCAGTGCATCTCCTCTACAGATCTTTGGCTTATGTCTTGTTTTACTAACCATTTTTGATAGAAAGTGACCTTCACAGAAGACTCACCAGTAATGATGGACACCTGCAGAGCTGTCTGTCTATCTGTGGTCACCTCCTGTGTCACCTTACTGTCCTCACTCTTTGAAATTCAAATCCTTCTGACTCTCCTCTTGTGACCTTTTCCGCTGTTTTTGGCTTGCTCTCCTATTCCTCTGTTTGTCCTCCTTCTCTGTTTCATGTCTCCATTAACTTCTCTTTTCATTTCTCTCTATTTCACTCCTCTCTTTTCTCACCTTATCTTTGCTGTTTCACTCTGTCTATTCCTGCCTGTCACCTCAGTCCAGCTCCAGTTGTCCCTTCCTCTTTGTCCATTGTCACTCTGGTCACTTCTTCTGCCCCACTGACTCTCCATCTTATTCTGTTTTAGTGAGATCAGAGGAGCGTTATGGAAGCACAAGTGACAATGGATATCTTATCATTCAGTCAGGGTTCTTCTTCTGGCTGGGATTCACATGTTTATTTTTTGCTTTCTTTATTCATTTTATATGTATACATTTTTGATTATTTAGTTTCTTTATGTTTAAAAATTGTTTGCTACGCTCCATTGTGCTTTGTGGGTGGTCACCGAAAATTCAGGGTTACCTGCCCATCACCATCAAGGTTGAAGACTGAGGATAACCTGCAGTCCCCTACGGTTCATTGTGAATGCACTTGTGCTGTGATGAGTTCTGTTACATTTGTCATTATTTTTGTGCTGCCATCATTACTGGAGTTTTGATTTTTTTTTTTTTACCATTCTTGGATTTTGTGTGTTGAGACATTGATGGCTTTGGATCCCTTTGTCATTTAAGTCATCTCCTCTTGTGCTCTGTGGGGACTACTTTGTGCCTTAGAGCATTTTATGTGAAAATAAACCTTTGTCTTTATAAAGATTCTTCATTGCCCTTTTTGGTGACAAGTCTAGTTTGATGGATCCCCCCGCTTGTAATCATTTTGATTTGTATTATTTGGAACCTACAGTATGTGTTTAGGAACTCTCTAGGTCTTTACAATAGGATGTGGACAAAGTTGAGACCAAAACAAAGATTTGACAACGTGGGACAAGAAATAAAACAACAGGCTGAACAGAAAGGACAATGAGAGGATGAACAAGACCACTGTGGGCGAGGGGCTCAGGGTCACAATGCTGTCTTTAAGAATTTAACAATTAAAGAGAAATCTGCAGCTGTGTCCTCGTCACATCCATCTGTCTGCTCACGTGTGACACTGACGTCTGTCCTGATTAAAAACAATGTTTATATGGTGGGTATGGAACATAAAGAGCCATAAAGTCAGAAGAAATAAAATTCAACACACACACACACACACACTCAGCTGTTGTTCACTTACCTCAGTTTCTCTAATTTGCAGTTTTCACTCCTCAGTCCCTCACACAGCTGATCAACTCCTGAGTCCTCCATGTTGTTGCCACTCAACTTCATTTCAGTCAGTCGTGAGTGTGGAGAAGAAAGAGCTGAGGAGAGAGCTGAGCAACATCTGGAGGTAAGACCACATGACCACAGCCTGTGGAGATAAAGAGAGAGAAGTGAGGACATGAGGAGAGACAAACAGACAAACAGACCATCGGGGGTCTCAATAAGTGACATAATGACTACAAGCAGACCTGGATGCTCAGGTGTGTCACTGAACAGCAGGCTGCTCCTAGCATTTGAACAGAAACACAATCTGAACTTCACACCAATGCTGCCCTTCAAGGCGCTATATACCTGAAGCACCTTTATGTGAGGTAGAATGCCCAGAGGGGGCTTTCTGGAGTTTTTTTTTTTTTTTTTCTGTCCACCCTGGCCATCAGAAGATACTCTTATTCTATGTTAACTAATGTTGTCTTATTTTAATTTCTTATTTTGTCTTTTATTTTTCTTTTCTTCATCATGTAAAGCACTCTGAGCTACTTTTTGTATGAAAATGTGCTAAATAAATAAATGTTGTTGTTGTTGTCGTTATCATCACTATAGTTGAAGCTCTATCCAGGTCTGGATTTAATACACAATAAAATCTTCAGCCATTATAATTTTATGAGTGCTCATATTGGGAATGATTGCAAATATGTCTTGGATACATTTCTTGATACATCTATCACCCACATTAGGCATGTACATATTTATCAAAATTACTTTACAATTGAATAAATTACCAATCACCATGAAACAGCACCCTTCGAGATCAGGTACTACATCTGATGTTATAAATGGAATTGCTTTATTTATTAAAATTCCCACACTTCTGGTTTTCTTTGAATAGCTGGAGTGAAAAATGTGTACGATCCAACCTCTTTGCAGTTGAAACTGCTCCGTACTTATTAATTGAATCTCCTGCAGAAATGCTGTGTTAGCCTTTAGGCCCGTGAGTCATTTCCAATCCACTACATCTTAACACAGGGTCACGGGGGTCTGCTGGAGCCAATCCCAGCCAGCACACGGCTCAAGGCAGGAACAAATCCCCGGGCAGGGCACCAGCCCACCACAGGGCACACACACACACACACACACGCTCACACCAAGCACACACCAGGTACAATTTAGAAATGCCAATCCACCTAACCTGCATGTCTTTGGACTATGGGAGGAAACCAGAGCGCCCGGAAGAAACCCACACAGACACGGGGAGAACATGCAAACTCCACACAGGGAGGACCCGGGAAGTGAACCCAGGTCTGTGAGTTAGGAGAATATTTTTTTTTTACTCTTTAGATTGTGATTGAGGCCTTTGACATTCCTGCTTACAAAGTTCAAAGACTGGTCAGAGAGACACTGCTTCTGAATGTCTGGGAACATTTTCTAATCTTAAGTAAAAGAAGTGTCTTTTCAAGATTATTCTGTAACACTGATTTCATGTTGTTATTGCCAAGTAGCATTGCCTAGGAGCCTGTTATTATGTTGGCTGTGTCCTTATCATGTCCATCTGTCTGCCCACGTGTGACACTGATGTCTGTCCTGATTAAAAACAATGTTTATATGGTGGGTGGGGAACATAAAGAGCCATAAAGTCATAAGAAATAAAATTCAACACACACGCACACACACATTCACAGAGACACACACACATGTTGTTCACTTACTTCAGTTTCACTAATTTGCAGTTTTCACTCCTCAGTCCCTCACACAGCTGATCCACTCCTGAATCCTCCATGTTGTTGTTCCAGCTCAGGTCCAGTTCAGTCAGTCGTGAGTGTGGAGCAAAAAGAGCTGAGGAGAGAGCTGAGCAACATCTGGAGGTGAGACGACATGACCACAGGCTGTGGAGGAGAAGAGAGAGAGTGAGGACATGAGGACATGAGGACATGAGGACATGAGGACAGACAGACAGACAGACAGACAGACAGACAGACCGACCGACCGACCGACCGACCGACCGACTGACCGACCCACAGACCGACCGACCCACCGACTGACTGACCATCAGGGGTCTCAATAAGTGACATGATGACTACAAGCAGAGCTGGATGCTCAGGTGTGTCACTGAACAGCAGGCTTCTGCTAGCATTTGAACTGAAACACAATTTGAACTCCACACCAATGCTGCCCTTCAAGGCGCTATATATCTGAAGCATCTTCTATCTGTCAGGTGACCCTGAGTGTTGAGAGGACGTCAGCCATCACACTGGACAGGAGTGTCACATAGTAGGACTGACCTTGTCCTCCACTTGAGTGTTCAGATGCACTTCTCTGAGTTGGTGACAGCCGAGTGACAAGCTCTGATTTCTGTCCTTCATTTAGGACTCAGGGTGAGGACACAACTGAAAAGATTAACAGGAGGCCATTTACAAATGTCAGCCTCTCCAGATGTTCAGTGACAGCAGCTGTAAATCAGTCAACCTTTATTTTATAGAGCGCTAGTCACAAACTTACAACACAAACAAGAGGACAAATAAACACAACGAGCCCAAAGATAAATCAGTGACAAGGGAGAGGTGACAGGAGAGGTAATGGGACACAGGAGGACATGACAGTCCAGTCTAAGAGGGACACACAGAGGGTGACACTCCACTCTGTCCAGTCATCTTCTCTAAGGCCTATCAGCCACTTGAGCTCAATGGACAAACTCCACTCAGCCGGCTGGTGACATGGGTTCAAGGTGATGGGCTTGTTGTGTCATAGTGAGGGTCTCTTAGTGTCACGGCACACATCAGCTGTCACAGACATGGTGGACTGAAGAGCTTTGGTGGTCAGTAGAGAGTTTGGACCCTGGACAGGCCTCCGCTCTTCATGGACACTTAAGAACCAAATTTATAAAACTGAATAATAAATAAGACAGAGGATAAAATAATAAGACATAGAAAAATCAAAATCAAATGAAAAAAAAATGTGTTTGAGTGTCACTGTGACAAAGTGGACAAATGGACGCAGTTTACAAATTAGACTTTGTGTGCAAATATTGATGAAGACATTCCAGATAAAATATATGAACAGAGACAAAGCCATCCCCTTTATTTTATATAGCACCTTTCAATCCAAAGTCACTTTACATGTTCAGCTCTCTCCTTGTATTCTTACTCTGAGCACAGACAGGTGACGTGACTCACTCAGGGTCACACAGCATGTGACCGGCAGGAACTGAACCCGTGTCACTGGGATGTCAAGTACGGCACCTCAGGCACTGGGCACAGAACTGGGAATCAGGATTGGCTAGAATAACAGAGGAGGCGGGACATGAGCTGTCAGTCAGCCTGAGAAGGTGTGAAGAGAAGGCGGCCATCTCAGTGAATTTGATTTATCAGGCCTTTGGTCAAATGGGACACTTTGGTGTCTTTAGATGACCTAAAAATGTCGACTGACTGAAGTGTTTGATTATTGTGTTGTTATACATTTGGTCAAAGTGTGAAGGCTAAGGAGGGCTGAAGTGACACACAGACACTCAAACGTGTGACATGAACAGGACAGTGGCACAGTGGTTAGACACACATCAGGGACCAGGGAGCAAATCTGAACACACGAATGAGCTCTCGACTCTTGGTGCTGATTCATTTTTCATTTTTATGCTAATAAGACTTTAGGGTCTTGTCTGATTTCACATTTATAATCAAGTACTCAAAGATGTGGTGACAATAAACGTCTAAAGTAAAATGTGAACAAATGAGAGTGACATACAAGTGACAAGGGCCACAAATCAAATGTCATTGGACAAACTGTGCCGGAGATCTACAAAAAGGAGGACACACTGAGCTGAGTTTTCTGTGTTCAAATAACAACTGAAATCTTCTTAATGGCCGATGAGAAGATGAGCCAAAGACGAGGTCAACTGACAAGTCAGCGCCGCATTTCAGACCTCCTTAGTCTGTGGACTGCAGGACTTGGGGAGCGTCAGACTTTTCAAAAACTTCAAGGCCGAGATGAGCTGCTTAGTGGTCTTCTACCCCATGTTTGTCCAGCTGTGTTATTCTGATGAATTTGCACTGATTTTTTACGTTAGTATTGCAAATGTAATTCTGTTTTTCTTGTTCTTTAGTATTTTTCAGTTATTTCTATTATGACTTCTTCTGAATTCTTTACACTTTGAAGTAGTTGATGATATTTTAGCCATCTTCAGTTCTTGTGTGTCACTATTCTGTGTGTCTGTTGTGAAGGAGTTGCTATAAAGTGACACTTGGGTTACACTAAGAGTTTTGTCAAAGATCAAGGAGTATAAAGTTCAGTCCATTGGACTTCTACGTTATCTGAGTTTGTGGATGTGACATAAAGAATAAGCACACGTGTGTGTAAAAGTCAGACGTCACAACTGGTGCTTTGTGTTTCGACTGCGAGTTTGGATTTCACTTTCAGTTTTGACACTCGGCTTTTTGACCTTTCAGTTCTGATCTCCTCCAGACTACTAAGCACTGTTGTAAGTCGCTCTGGATAAGAGCGTCTGCTAAATGTTGTAAATGTAAATGTAAATTATGTTATCTGTCCAGAAAATCCTTTCAGCGCAGTGACGAAAATGACAAACTATACACAGAATGTTGTCATGGCTTCCTTTCGTCTGTTATGTCGTGTAAATCGTCATTAAAGAAAGCTAAGTTATTTCCTCTTATGTGATTTGTACCACCGTATCACAATGGGAGGGATATCGCCTTTTACATTGTATCTACAGTATATAGTTTCTGGTTACTTAAAACGCCGCAATTTAAAAGAACTTATTCCAACTAGTGAGCTTTTGCTTCTAAAAGGAAACAAAGGACCAGCCAGTCCTCATGTGATTTGTTTTACTGGAGACCCTAAAAATGGAGGGATGTTTGAATCAACAAAGGACGTGTTTGATTGTCAGCCAAATCCCGATTCTAAAAGTCAGCTCATGTTGGTCATTTGATGTCACTGCTTGATGAGAAGCCACATGAATGGACATTCACAATGACAAGACAAGTCACAGTGCTGTCCATCTATTGAGGATTTGGTTTGTGAATTTAGAAACATTTTAAATATGGCTGTCAGATTAGAGGTGGCAGTCAGTCGATTACTAGAATTCAGACGAGACATTCAGTCAGTTAATAATATAAAGTGACAATTGACATGTGAGCCCATGAAGTGGTCAGACTGATGACCTTCTCATGTCACTGCTGACCACACAAAGCTGGCACACCACATGGTGTCAGGGCTGCCAGTCCTGATGGTGTCGACTCTCAGGTGTGACTCCATCACAAATCTGCTGCTAATGTCCTGCTGTCGTATGGACAGGCCAGTCAGCTACGTGACGATCATCGGGGGGTTTACTTCTGAACTGCTTTACACCCTAAAGACCTTAAGTAGTCAGTGAAGAGGGTGGGATTTGACCCTGCGGCCTGGAGATGTGGGGTAGCAGTGCCCACCTCTGTGCTGCCCCCCGTGAAGGGATCACTTTGACTAAAACGAGTCCCAGAGGTGAACTCCATATTTCTACAGTAGGAGTGCGGACAGCCGGAGTTCAGAGGTTAGGATTGTTAATGAAAACTGCAACTAAAGTGGCAAAAAAGTGTTATGTTAAACAAAATAAAAGTGAAAATAAAAGAGTGAAAAATAAAAACTAAACTGAAATTAAAACTGCACATAGAAAACAAACTGAAATGAAATACAAATCTGCTTTTTTCATTTTTTTGAATAACCAGACCAGAGTTCAGCAATCAATTAGTTGACAGATTTTGTTGTTTCCATTCCTGTAGCTCTCTCTCTCCGTTGTTTTCTATGTGTTTTACAAATCTGTTTCTTTACTTGTGCTAATTGTATATTTATGATCATCAATCCTCACCTGAGAGTCTGTCCCTGCGCTATACACACACACACTGTATGCTATTGTATTGTACTCCGCTCAGCTCTGGGCGACACTCCAAGGCTGGACCTTCACCTCCACTCACCGGCGGGCGGGCGGCCGAGCACTTGGACTGACGGACTTTAGCAGCACAGAAGGGTCTCTGAAGTGTTTGAGGGTCAGTGCTGTCTCTTCATGGCGCCTCTTCATGCTCTGTGCGGACTCCTTCATCACCGACTGCTCACCACAAAGATTGTGCTACAGGCTGTTTATTCTCCACCAACTCTACGCTCTTTATAATCAGCATTTTAATTTATAAAGATATCACTTTACACTTTCATGACATACTGGGCACAGGATATAAATTACTTAAAAAAAGAATTAATATGACCGCAGCACACGTGAAATAACTGAGCACTCACGTATGATTACTTTACATTCTACAACACATGTGATGTCAGCGACAGACAACGACTCTTCTGTGGAGGGCACTGGCACAATGGCAGCCCCCTCAGACTGGCACCTCAATTATTAGATGAGCCAGGACACGTTTTATGTCAAGTTTTATTTTCAGAAAAATTGTTAACAAAGTACAGTAATTATGGAACTTGTATTTTCATTAAAAAGATTACATTTTGAATCTTTTTTTCTATACAAAGTTGTTTCAGTGTTTAGGTGTGAGAGGCTGCAGCCCCACTTGTACTTAAAATGTTTTATCAACCATAAATAACGAGAACACCTTGAGTTAGTAGCGAGTTCTTTCTTTTACTTATTTTTGAAAGTATTTACTGTGTTGTCCTAATTAGTCAGAATGATGTAAGTGGGGCGTCACTGTGATACGATTTGGGGGGCTCCACATTCCTGACTACACCCGCGGTGCACGTGAAGGCCACAGCTGCTGCCATTGGACGCCAATATGAGGCTGCTGGTGATTTGTGATTGACGAGTGATGAGGTGAAATAAAACAAACTCAGCAATCGGGGAGAGACGACCGGCCGGAGGACGTTGGTTTGTTGGCCCTTTGGTTCTTAGAGGAGTTCATTAGTGCTAACCGTGTTATTCTTATTAATGGGGGACTCTCAGAATGAACAAGATGGCCGCATGTTAATTTAGTGTAGCAGACAGCTGGTTCATTTACAAACCTTGTGAAAGAAGACTGAGGGGGGATTTTCAGTTCAGGAGGGGAACTGATTTGGGAGAAGCAGCGCAGGATTAGTGGACGGAGCGCTCAGGTCAGACGGCTGTGGTTTGTCTCACCACTGGGAGCCAATTTAGCCAGCTGATGGCTGCTGGGCTCTTAGAGCTTGATTTATTTATTTATTTTACTTTTTTCCAAGTTATTGATTTGAATGAGTGCAACAGGTAAATATTTATTCTTTGCTTTGGAATTTTGCTATTGGTTATTAATTTTTTTATTTATTTATTTTTCCTGTGGTGAACATTTTCTTTATTTTTTGAATGCAATGCATCTGTTACTACATTTGTCCTAATTAGTAATTGTGCCATCTCTGACCAGTGTCTGACCCCGTCACCTGCCTGATGATGTCTACTAGGGGGGCTAAGGAGTGTTTTCCTCGCTTATCTCCTGCCACGGTACACACCGCAGTTTGTTAACTGATGAAGACCCCACACAGGTTGTATTCCCATCACTTGTCACTGTTCTGTGGACACTGAGGTGCATTTGATCTTTCACATTCTCCATGATTAAGAATCTCATTATTGAAAAATTGAACATGTTACTAATTTGTAACTTACTTATTGTTATTAAAGTTATTCATTCCTGTAGGTATTAGGCTATTATTATTAGGCTTTCAATGCACAGACATACCTAATGACAACACAAAAATGATTTTTCTAGAGCTGTCTAATCAGTTGTACTGTTCTCATTTCTCAATAAAGATGGTCTAATAGTGAAATTCTATTCTGAAAGATTCATTAAAACAAGCCCAAGTATAAATAATTATTTGATTTCTGTTGTTATTGAGCTGCTGTTGTGGATTTCAGGTGCCACTGTGCCACACAGCAGTGTATGTTCTGACATGGACCCTCATCTATTTGTAGGCCTGACACCCCCTGATGGACACACTAATGTCACCCTCATTGTCCACAGGCAGTCAAACTAAACTCATGAAGGTTTTATTACTCACTTGACATGTCTGCAGCAGATGAGCCCTGGTGCCAGTCTCCTGATGCACTCTGAGGTGAGACGTGTCTTTGACAGGTTGAGCTCCTCAAGTTCTCCACAGCAGCTGATGACAGAGCTCAGCACAGCACAGTCCAGAGGAGATAAAGTCATCTGACTAAAGTCCATCTTTAAATCCTTCCCAATGGCGTCTCTGATTAATTTCTTATTCTGAGTCTCATAGAGCCACTGACACACTCGCAGAGCTTCACTTTTATCTCGTCCCCGTATTGCCAGCTTAGCTTTCTTCTTCACCCACTCTAGTATCCGCTTTGCTGTCTTCCTCTCAAACTCCCCCAGGATTCCTCCCAGTGTTTTAAACACAGAATATCTGGCCAGTCCTGCTAAAAATCGAGTGAGAATCTCAAACCGGGCATCTTCACATGAGTCCAACTTCTCAAGCAGCTCCTCGATGCCCCCTGATGGACTGAGGTAGAAGGAGCAGGCGGCCATGAACTCCTGCAGGGTGAGATGGTAGAATGTGTACGTCGTGTGCTCCAGAGTGCTTTCTCTCTGAAGGATTTCTTTGAGGAACCCTGAGAGGAATGAAGAGGACAGGACTGGCCGGAGACCAAAGGTGGACATCTCAAACTTGTCATAAAACACAAGAGTCCTGTTCACCACCCCATAATAAGCCATCTTTCCCAGTTTGACCAAAATCTCTCGCTGGTCTTTGGCTTCTCGCTTGTGATTGGTAAGGATGTTGTGTAGGAACATCACAAAGAGCTCAGTGACAGTTCTGGGGGCAGCTCCTCGCTCTTCTTCAGGGGTCATGAAGTGGCTCTTCAGCACAGAGCAGATAATCGAGCAGTACGAGGGATTGAAGCACATGGTGTACAGGATGGCGTTCTCCTCCACATACTGAAAAGCCTCAGAGCCCTGATCAGCATCACCAAAGAACTTCTTAAAGTACATCAGCCTTTGTTCAGGGAAGAACCCCAGGATCTCTGCAAATCGATCAACTCTCTCCATGTCCAAGGCCTCCAGGGCTGTTGGTCTGGTTGTGATCAAAACTGTGCAGCCCTTCATTAATGTCCTTCTGACAAGGTTGGAGACCAGAATGTGCACAGGGAAGCTCTCAACTGGGTCTGAGGGGAGCTTTCTGGGTGTGAAGTCCAGTTTGTGTTTGTACTCATCCAGTCCATCAAATATAAAGAGGAGAGATTCAGGTTTCTGCAGGATTTCTCTCAACTTTGGGTCATTGAGATGTTTATAGTGCCTTTCAATCAGCCTGGTCAGAGGCATCTGTGGTTCTGTCTCTGTGTCTAGTAGGTTGAGCTCCCTGAATTTAAACAGGAACACAAAAGAAAACCTCTGGTACTGAGTGCCTCTGGCCCAGTCAAACATGATCTTCTGGACCATGGTGGTCTTCCCAATTCCAGCCACCCCACTGACCACTACAATGTGTGGGTCTGTCTCACTTCCAGGACTCCTCCTAAAAAGCTGCTCAGTCCAGATTCGCTCACATTTCTCTTTTGTCCGCTCCTCTATTAGCTCTGCGTGAGTTCTCCCCATCTTCTCCAATTCATGGTGCCTTTCACTGTAGGTCCTTCTGTACTGACCAATGACCATCAGCTCTGTGTATCGAGTCTCAAAGCCCACAGCTCTGGTGTGTCGATCTCCAGGAGATGTCTGATCCTCCAAAGTTCTTGTAGATTCAGAAACACCACCTCCATGTGTCTTATGGAAGCCTGAAAGTGATAAAGAGAACTTGCGAAAAAGGAAAAAAACTTGCCATCACAGCAGTGAAGAACAGGAGAGCCAGTGAACAGTCAGCATGGGTTTGAATGAAGAGATCAGGTCTCGCTAGTGAGGTGAAATAATAAGAGGAAGCAACAAAAGCAGATGACTAGAGAGGTGTAAAAGAAGGGTAAATTAAGAGCACAGTCTGTCTATGGGTACAGAATTGACTCAAACACAACAAGTAAAGAGATGTGGGGAGAGGAACCTTATCAGAATTTGATCACATTAACATTGGTGTCCCTCAGGGGTCAGTGTTGGGGGTGATGCTCTTTTTAATATAAATTAATGATCAGCACTTCACTTTGACAAGGATTTCAAACTGGGTGTATTGGTAGATAATCCAGAACTAGTCGATTTTTATTAAGGGATTTGGAGAGCATAGAGGTTTGGGCAGAAATTTGGCTAATGAGATTAAATGTAAATAAATGTAAAGTGTTACATGTAAGAAGTAAACATTTTAGATTAAAATACACAACCAGAGGGCTGAAGGATGTTGGGTTATATAGCGCCCCCATGTGGAGTACAAGTCACATTAGGTTATACTAAAGCTTTATAACACACTGGTGAGGCCTCATCTGGAGTGTTTTGTGCAGTTTTGATCTTTGGGCACATAAAGTCTCTTGCAGAAATAAAGAAAGTACAGAGAAGAGCATCAAGTCTGATTCAGGACTGAGGGAGGAGAACCTTTTCAGCTTAAACAGAGGCAGAGGAAGATGTCATAAATTAAGTTTTTAACATTATGAAAGTAAATTTTATGGTGGATGCATTTTATTATATTAGATGGAAACTTGATAAGGGTAAATGTCACACAAATGTTTTTTTCCAGAAAGAGAACAACAGACACAAAGAAAAAGTGTGGTGAAGGGTAGGACTTTAGGACCCTCAAAAGCTGACAATATTATTTTGGAAAAGATTAGGAGAATAAGATTAGTGGGCTTGTTGAAATGAATGGCCTGATCTCATCACAACTGTTCTGATGTTCTAACTGAGGAGCAGAGTCCTGGATGAGCTGATGACCGGAGACACAAGACCAGTGGCTTACCTTTAATTCCATCATCAATGGGAGTGGGCTGGAGACTGGCCTGAATGTTCATCAAGAGGTCTGGTCCTGGTGAAATAAGAAGAAGAGTCAGTTACAGCAGGAAAGGGGAAGATTAACAAAAGTATACAGAATTGTACAGTGAGGTATACGATCATAAAAATATCAAAAACTATAGTGCACTTTGTTTGGCCACAATGAAGACTTAACATCTAAAAG
Organism: Erpetoichthys calabaricus; assembly: GCF_900747795.2. NCBI lineage: Eukaryota > Metazoa > Chordata > Cladistia > Polypteriformes > Polypteridae > Erpetoichthys > Erpetoichthys calabaricus. The sequence continues at coordinate 442,960 of NW_026261598.1, read as the reverse complement.
CAAAGAGCAGAAAACCAATGTGTGTCCATATATGGAGGTCTGCAATTAATTTTCCAGGAAAGAATACCAAGACAAGGACACACCAGACAGTATTAGGAACAGTAGACATATTGTGTGTTTATCATACTGAGGAGAGCAGGAACTCTTTACTGAGGCCTCAGGGGAACAGCAAGCTTCATGTGAATTTGAGGGGGAGACGTCTGAAAAAACAAACATGGACAAGCATGAGTGTGGGTATCTGGGGGCATTTAAAGCTGATGTTTACACACACTGACCAGAGGGGTGAGCTAAGATCAGAAGTGTCAGAAAATAACAGAATCTGTGACTTCCTGTTAAAGAAAGAAAAAAATATTAATTAACATCCTGGTTGGCTGTAGGTGTAGGCTTATAAAGTGTAGAAGGGAAGACATGCGAGCCACATGTGCGGTCATGGGAGGTCACACATAAGTGACAGCAGCACACCAGTTACTAAATAATGTGGTGGGACCACTGACCCCTTTTAAAGACTTTAATAAAAACCTAAAAGAGATAATCAGAGGAACAGGAGGAAGTGTTAGTATTGACGGCCATCAAGCAGACATCTTGGTGTAAGTGATGGACCTGACAGTTGTGTGTCCAGTGGCCTACAGACAGAAATGTTGTGTTTTGTGTTCCTGTGTCTCCCACTGTGTCTCCTTTTGTGATTTGTACACATTATTGTTTTGCTCTCTCTCAACACCCCATTAACTCACCACCCTCTGTCACTTCCTTCAGTATTCTTGTCAGGTTTGGAGATGGAAATCTCGCAAGTTCTTCAGCCAGCGCCTCCCAGAGGCTCACCAGTACCACACTGTCCATCTTCATTATGTCACTGATGACGGACTCCACGCCTGCTCGCCCCTCAGACTTTTCTTTGGCTTTGAATCTCTGAAAGACAAGTGAGTGACCACAGTGCTAGTTTAGAAAAGACCACTGGGGGAGCAGAGCAGAGTGGTCAGTAGGGTCTGATGACTTCACAATAACAGAAAGACCTGTTATGGAGGGTCAGGCAGTCTCAGATGATTCTTCTGAGCTCACCATCACTGCTCAGTTCTCTGTGCCTCATACTGACAGGAAGACCCACCTACCTTGGCTTCATCGTTGGTGAGGATGTTCTTGGTGGCCAGGTTCTGCAGGATACTCGTGATGTCGTATTCAATCACATAGGCCAGGTAGGGCTTGTAGAACGCGGTGATCTTGAGGAGATCCTCATGAGAGAAGGTTTGGATTACTTTAGGAAACTTGTGTGTTAAACCTGCAGTGGAAACAGAAAAGATGAAAATTCAGAGATGTAGGTGTGATGGAGGCTCAGGGATGAGAATTCAGTCTGACATGACCACCTCTCTCAGTCCTAACTAGTGGCCTCATCTATTTACACAGTAAATATGAGAGAATAACATCAATGACAGGCTGGACTGGTCACATAACACACTGGAGCTTCTGCATATAAGAAAGGGCAGAGCAGACCTCTTTTTCAGAGGTGACTGTGTTCCTTTAATATGAGTAGTGATGTCCTTTACATGTTCTACAACTGTGTGATGGCCAGTGTGGTTTGCTCAGTCAGTACTATCACTACAAGAGAGGACCACCACATCAACAAGACTATTAAGAAGGCACTCAATCACTGACCACAAAGCTTAGATTTGGCAGAGTGCATCTTTGACACACTGAATGAACTCTGATCTCCAAGGCTCAAAGATCATGGCTGTCTTGGTGACTATAGTGTGGGTCATCATCCAGCTCCAAAAGAAATGACCTGACTTTAAAGGAAACAGCAGCCTGTGGTGATGAAATTGAATCAAAATCCTTTCCAGTTACAGATCCAGTGTCTTTTTTAAGTCATCAGATTTAACCAGAGTTCAATTTGGGGTTTCAAGCCTAAAACATGAGTGTCCTTTTGGGTTTCTTTGTTGTGTGAAGGCATCTCCACAGAATGTCAGCTGATCCTTGACTTTTGTCTTCATTCTCAGATGACTCAGACGACCACAATGTTGGTAGAGCTGCAGTTTTGCCCTTCATTTAACTGTTCAGGTGGTGGTAGTGCAGTCGGCTTTCTGCTCCTCTTCTTATTCTGATTAATTATCAGGCCTTGTGCCACAGAATGCCAAGCCAAATGGGACAATGCCAACTTGTCCTACAGTAGAGTGGAGCTACTGGTGCACATCACAACCAACTTTTGCTCCAACAGTAAATGTTTTTCTTTCCAACTTTAACACCCCAACTCTTTCATCATTGTATGTGTGTGCATTATGTTTTTGTGAAGTTTATAATTGTATTTTACTTGTGAACTCATTACAGCACTCTGAGCCTGCACTTGGTGAAGAGCTCATTACAAAATAAACTGAACTGAACTGAAATAGTGACGTCACAGGATCTGCCTGTCAGTTTATATCTGATTATGGAGGTGCTGCTGGTCATCTGCTCCCATGTTTGAAGAGTGTGGTGAGTGACAATTCAATGTCATGTGATGTTGATGCATCCAACCTGCTTGGCCTCCTATTTTTTACGTCATCTCTCAGCCAATCAAAATGCACACGCAGCAGTGGTGAAGATGAGGCACAATTGGCAGAGTTGGTTTTGGGTGTAATTTTCATTATAAGTTTGGACTTCTTGAAGAACAAGCCCCCCGTTCTTTAGACAACTGGCTGCAGTGCCTCTTTTGTATGTCAGGTGATTTTTAAAGTCACCTTGTTGTTCTCTGAACAGTTGGCTTAATGAATCCTGCAAATGAAGGACTGAAGGGCACTAACAAGTCTGCCAGTCACCTTTTACTGGTACAACTTTAGTTAGCTACACATTATATTAGTAATAAACCAGAAGATCATTTAAAGGTAAAGGTGTTCAGGAGTCAAATGTGGTCTCTATCTCTCTCTCATGTTTTCAGATTCATTGTGACTCCTAGAAGGAAAACCAACCAACGGCTAGACCTGGAAACATGCGTAAGCCATTTTTTAAGCAGAATTTGGGATTTACAGTATAAAACAGAAACTTGATGTGGAAGTTGCTTTAACTTTAGAGAAGTGTTTGACCATCTGTAAATCACACTTAGACTATTGTGGTGTTGGTATTTTAGGTATTGTAAACAGCAGTGAAGTGAAGTGAAGTGAACAGAAAATCATTTTTCATTACACTTTTTAATGTCAAGTCAGTTACACTGTGATGTCAGTCTATTCATCCATCCATCCGTTTTCTATACCCGACTCTCCTAAACCCATAACTGAACTGGGATTAAGCCATTCATCTTTAATGGTCTCCGTAATGTCGACTCCAGGATGTCTAAATCAGCTAGTAAGTCAGTCATCTTCATGAAAAAAAACACATCTACCATTAAAAACATCTAAATGGCAGAAAATGTTATATTTTAAGTCTGTTTCTCTATGTGTTTTAATTGTGGTAACATGAACCCTTTCTTATTTTAAGAAGTTAGAAGACTAAGATTTGTTGTAAAATAAACACTCCCATTACTGGGCTTAACTCCCATTCAGTGTTTGTCTCGGTCTTTTCATCTCAGTACTTGTTTCAGTATGTATAGCGTAACATTAAGATGTGACTTAGTTAACTGATTTAGTAGGGTGTTGTATCGTGTCAGCCATTAGGAATGCAAAGAAAAGTCAAGCAAAATGACCCCTTTAATTGGCTAACTGAACAGATTACAATATGCCAGCTTTCAAGGCAACTCAGAGCCCTTCAGGCAGTTTGTAATCAACTGAGCATTTGATTAACTGATAAAGAACTGATTTGAAAGTTGGAGCGCTTTCTGTTATTGCTTCATGAAAGAGACAGATATCACATTTTTATTTTTAACAAGCCATGCCTTTCTTTGTTCAGGCAGGCATAAGTATCAGGCACACATGCACCGCCATTTCAATGATTTTTAAAACAACAAGTTGAGACCAAAAAGCCTGCTGCGTGCTTTGTTTGTTTAGATTTTCTTATAAATGTTTATATTTATATATATCTTATCTATAAACATATACACGTGGAAGTGCGTGTGTCTGTCCAGCCCGGAAGTGAGCGGTGGAGTCGGGGTAAGGTCTCCAATTCCGAGGATACACAAGCAAGGTGAGCACATCGGCAAAGCGAAACTTCCGAAGACAGAGTCACTTGCTTAGTGGCTAATACAGGAGCTAGGCAAGCACATCGGCAAACAGTATCCCTTTTACTTATCCTCCTGCTGCAAGCGAAGTGAGCACATCGGAAAAACGAAACCTCCGAAGAAACTTTCAATTACCTGACATCTTGACATTTCAATTCTTTTTGTGACGATTTCAATAGTTTCTAGGACCCAAGCATTTTACAGCACAGGCTTACACAGCCAGTAAATATATAATAATAATAATAATAATAATAATAATAATAATAATAATAATAATAATAATAATAATAATAATAATAATATATTTTATTTATTTGTAGGCACCTTTCTAAATACTCAAGGACACCGAACAGTAGATAAAACACAGATTATAAACAAAACTAAAATACAAAAGTTAAAATCAGACAGAGCAATTGTAATCAAAGAGAAATGCAGTCTTAAACAAATGAGTTTTAAGTTTAGATTTGAAAAGTGAAAATGATTCAATATTTCTAAGCTCAGATGGTAGTGAGTTCCAGAGCAACTGAATGTTGTGCTCCTCACGGTGGTAAGACAGACGAAGGGGACAGTCAAGTGGATGGAGGAAGAGGATCTGAGGGTGTGAGAGGGAATGGCAACATGGAGGAGGTCAGACAGATATGAAGGGGCGAGGTTGTGGAGAGCCTTAAAAGTTAGTAGGAGAATTTTGAATTGAATGTGGAACTGAACCAGAAGCCAATGAAGCTGCTGCAAGACGGGAGTGATATAGTGAATAGAGGAGGTTCTAGTAATGATGCAGGGAGCTGAACTCTGGACCAGTTGAACTTATAAAGAGATTTGTGAGAAAGACCAAAGAAAAGGGAATTGCAATAATCCAGACGAGAAGTGACAAGGCTATGAACAAGGATAGCAGTGGTGTGGGGAGTGAGGGAGGGGCGAATACGATTAAAGTTATGCAAGTGGAAATATGAAGACCGGGAGATGGTATTTATGTGGGACTGAAAGGATAAAGTACTGTCAAGGATGACACCTGTGGGGAAGGAGAGACAGAGGAATTATCAATAACAAATGAAAAATGATCAGTTTTGGAGAATGTTGATTTTGTACCAATGAGTAGAATCTCAGTTTTGTCACTTGTTATTTAATTTAAGAAAATTAGAAGAAAACCAGGATTTGATTTCTGCTATGTAATCAGTAAGTGAGGAGGGTGGAAAGGAAACAGTAGGTTTTCTAGTGAGATAGAGCTGGAGGTCATCAGCATAACAGTGAAAGCTAATGTTATATTTATGAAAGATATTACCAAGGGGAAGGAGGTAAATAATGAAAAGGAGGGGCACCAGGACAGAGCCCACCTGAAGTAACAGCGGTGGGTTGGGCTGTGAAAGTTTTAAGCTGAACAAACTGAGTGTGGCCTGAGAGGTAGGATCTGAACCAATCTAGTGGAGTGTGGCTAATGCCAATCGAAGATAATCTATTGAGAAGAGTATATATATATATATATATATATATATATATATATATACACTGTATGTTTATTTATAAAACACCGAAAATAAGCAGAAGCAAAATGAAAACACGTGAAATGAAATTCACAGATCAGAGTCCACAACTGAACTAATATATATACACACACACACACACACATATTTTATATCCAAAATAGTCTTTGTCTTTGTTACCACATGATTACTCTTTGCAGCACTTTGAGCTGCATTAGTTGTATGAAAATATGTTATATAAATAAATGTTGTTGTTGTTGTAGTCAGGAGGGAAGTCATACCTAACGACTGTAGTTACTGGATCTCATTACCTTCAGCAGGACATTTCAGGGGGATGGCACAATACACAACTCATATATATTTTAGCACAGTTTCCCATTTCCAAAGGATTGCGAACAACATGTGCCACATTCTGACAGTCATTGACGTGATGCCTGGTGTCTTAGTATGGCAAGTTGTGCAGCAATCTCAGTCCTTTCTTTTTCTTTTCTCCGTTCCCTGCTGGTGTGATAAGCACAAGACAAGCCTCTCTTTCTTTCTTTATTTGCAGTCTCATTGTATGCCTGTTACTTGTGGAGGAGAACTCATTGATTGTCACCTGTCACAGATACACAGAAGAGTCCAGGTCCTACAACAGGGTGAATCTCAGATCAGTCTGACTGAGTCACTGGGGATGTGAAACTGTACGACTGCCATCATGAGAGGGTCTTGTAACTCTCAGTGACTTGCTAAGGTTATGCAAATGAAGGCTTTCAGAATTTAAATTACAAATCTTCAATTCAGCCGCGTTACATTTTTGAGAGTGCATTCAGCTTACTTCCGTATGTCATACCTTTACCATCTGCTGTCAGACATTACACTCGACTGAAGTCGGGTCCACCATATTCACTAGTCAGCCCACAGCACTCACTGGTCAGCCCGCCACACTCACTAGCCAGCCGACCACACTCATAGCAGGTGTGTTTTTGTGTTTATTTTTGTGTTTAGTTCCCATCTAGCTATGGCTGTAACTGTAGCCTACTCTTAACAGTTTCATGATACAATTCACTTTATATATATTTTTATACGATGCTCTGAATAAACATCTTCAAAATGAGCTATGATAACCTAAAGATCAGTAAACAACATTTTAAAGTCATTACAGTACAGCATTTCTTGTTAGTGAGTTCAGTTGCTTCATTTGTAAACTAAGAAAAGTCGCACCTTATTTTATAGAAAAGAGAGATGGACAGGTAAAGCAAAAAAAAAGAGAACAGAGGAAAAGAAAACTGAATGAGAGTGCTTCAAAATGTTTGAGTAATCTTGTTTGGTGTGCCATGCTCTTCTTACATGTACTACTTGTAGAAAGAGGCAGATCAAAGTCCCCCCGACTGCAAATCCTCTTTGAGGGCGTCATGCTGCACTCGCACTGAGGCCTGTTTTTGTGAAGGGCTGTGTTTTTAAGGGTCGCTCTCATCTGAAAGCTGTGGTGTTTCATGTGTGTCTTTTAAAGAGCACTGCAGAAGCACCAAGAGCAGAAAAGTAAAGAGTGATAATAAAAGAGCACACTAATATGACATGAACTTACTGTTAACAGCACATATGGAACATTTAAACAACATTCAACTATGGAGTTGTAAAAGCACTGCTCAGTGGCAATCAGATGTGAAGTCACAAAGATTAAAACACAAACAGCAAGATTCCAGCATAGTGGGTCATAGAAGTCAGCAGTCCATACACTGAACATACACAAAGCAAATAATATGCCAAAAAATAATAATAACACACACAAGGAATTTGTTTTTTTAAATAAAGTCTGTTGCTTTAAAACTGTTCTGGATGAAGTTTTTCTCACCAGAGAGAGCGTCAATGTCTTCATCAGACCTTCTTTTCCTGGAGATCATTGACACAAACTTCTCACACAAGCCGTCTTCACTCATCTTTAGGTTTTGTGGTTTAAACGACTGATTGTTTCTTCTAAAGGCTCCTTTCACCAAAGTTCAAGTGAGCTCTTAGCAGGCTAGGACTGTGGAAACAAAACTGAGAAGACATTAAAATTAAAATAATGACAAGAGTTGAGTAGTTAGATGGCAGACTTAGGTGTGTCACTCATTTGAACACTTAAAGGACATGATCTCCATGTGAAGGTCCACAAACATCTGAGCTTTTAGAAACTTAACAACAGACTCAGGAGCTGAACTCCAGTTTTCAACCCTGATTAAGTAAACAAGAAAACAACTCAATGACCGTGTCTTCTCCTGACCAGTCTGAAACTCCTAAAAGTTCTCCAGTGGATGTGGGACCCTGCAGGGGTAAAGTTACAGGAGGTTCTGCTCATGTTGTTTGACAGTCTTAACACCTTTGGTGGAAACCAAGCTACTTCAACTATACAGAGAAGTTTCACTTCACTGTTAACCACAAAAAATGGTGAAGTAACAACTTCTGGTAGAATCCTCATTATAAAGTCAGATACATTACTTTGCATTAATTGGTTTTTCATTATCTTCTTAATAACTTCTCTTCATAAACAGTAATATGGTTTTATTTTTGACTTCCTCTAACATGTCCCTTCCTAGTATGTTCGACACAATGTACTGTGAGGACTCAACCTGTTGATAAATTGTTTATCTTTTGGCAATGATGAACCAGAATATTTTCCCTTTGTCACCTAGCAGTGAGATTTCTCAGAAGTGGTCAATCCTGCTAAAAGTCAGTTCTTTGGGAACAAAGCAGCCATTTGGAAGAAAAAGTAGGAACTTCAGCTTTGGAAACTGACGGTGTGCCTACAACAGCTTAGATATCCTCCTCAGAACAGATTTTGTTGGTCTTATATGTGGTGCCCCATAGTCCTGGTGTAGATCTTGCTTGAGCTTTTTCCACTTCTGCCCCTACTAACCCCAAGTTTCTCTGCTGTTCTTTTTTCCGGTTGTCTGTGGTGGTAATCTGTACCACCACCACCTGATCAGGGCAACATGCAGTCCTTACATTTATGGGTTGAAGGCCAGATGTCCACACGACCATCATCATCAAATTCCTCCATGTGAAGCCTGAAAACCATGAGGACTGATTTAGATCATTTATGATAGGCAGAATGCCTAGTGGGGGCTGGGTGGTCTCATGGCCTCGGAGCCCCTGCAGATTTTGTTTCTGTTTCTCCAGCTTTATGCATTTTTTTTGTTTGTTTTTTCAGTTGACCCAGCCATTACTTTATTCTTTGTTATTTAGTATTGCCTAATCTTATTTTATATTTTTAGTTTTTAAAAACTTTTCTTTCTTCATCTTGTAAAGCACTTTGAGCTAAAACCATTTGTATGAAAATGTGCTCTAGAAATAAATGTTGCTGTTGCTACTTCCTCGTTGGTGAAACCTGCCATGCTGAAAGGAGTGTGTGGCCTAAAAATTGGTATTCGAAGAGGGCACTCCCTCCTGCGGTCAACATGTACTGCTGCTACCTTGTCTTCAACTTCTTCTTACACCACACCAGTTTCCCACTTCTTGGCTTTTGCAGGATTTTTTTTCTCTGAACTAAAAGGGGTTCTTGATAAAGGCTTTCCTCTGTCACCACTTTTCTCTCTGCTTTTTCTGGATCATTTCTATCCTACCTTACACCTTAGCTGACTGAGGGCTTCCTTTTCTGCATCATCTGCTTTCTGCCACCTTTTCTTGAGCATCCTTAGCTCTTTCTGAATTTATGCGTCCCACTGGGACCTGCCGATAGCCCGATTGTCTTGCCTTCCTTCAAGCCAAAGCATCACCGCATGCCTGACACACAACCTGTACCAAGGCATAAATTTTCTCGGTAGCATCTCCTTGCAGGGTGCTATCCAGTATAATATGTACGTCTTCATCCAATTGTACCCATCAACAATCTGCTGCTGGTGATAAATTTGTTCAGATGGAAATGGCACAGGTGTAGAAAAGGGAATTGGCTGTCTTATGAGAAGATCGGCACAGTTGACAGTTTTTTAACATGAACTTCAACCATGTCATCTATAGCTGGCCACCAATATAGTTGATGCATACGCTGCTGTCTAATTTAAACAATTCATTGGTGACCTAGAGGAGTGAATGTAACCATCGTGTGACTCTGAAAGAAAGGAGCAATGAGACGAGCACCACAGAACACATAACTGTCTTGTACACTCAATTCATCTCGTAATCAGAAATATAGATGAGTAACTATCAACAGCATTAGGAGAAGATGGCTAACCATTGGTAATCTGAGTTCAGGGCAGCTAATTCACTGCAAAATGCAGAGGCAGAAACGAACTCTTGCAGTTAGAGCAAGAGACTAAATCACCACAAACTCAGGTTCATTGTCAGAAATGGTGTCATCAGTAGCAGTGAAGGACAAGCAAGAGAGGCAGTCGGCAATGTGATTCTGTGACCTCGAATGATAAGCCACAGTGTAGTTAAAACAGTACAGTCACACTGCCCAGCGTGCCATCCACATGCCTGGGTGATCAGACACTTTGGAGGACAACAGAGTGGTCAAAGCCTGATGATTGGTGTGGATAGGAAATTTCAACCCCATCACAAAGCCCTCCATTTCTCAACAGCCCACATACATCCAAGGTCCTCTTTATCAATTGTGGAATACTTCAAAGTGCTTTCAACTTTTGTGTTCTGGTACTTTTTATAACTTAATGATTATACTCTATAACTAGCACACTAACACACCATTATCCATCCATCCATCTATTGTCCAACCCGCAAATATCCCAACTACAGGGTCATGGGGGTCCGCTGGAGCCAATCCCAGCCAACACAGGGCACAAGGCAGTAAACAAACCCTGGGCAGGATGCGCGCACACACACACACACACACACCAAGCACACACTAGGGACAATTTTAGAATTGGCAGTGCACCTAACCTGCATGTCTTTGAACTGTGGGAGGAAACTGGAGTACCTGGAGGAAACCCATGCAGACACAGGGAGAACATGCAAACTCCACGCAGGGAGGACCCAGGAAGCGAACCCGGGTCTCCTAACTGCGAGGCAGCAGTGCTACCCACTGTGCCACCGTGCTGCCCGTATTTGTATTGTATTGTATTGTATTTAATTCTTGAATATTTCAATGGACAGCATAGATTTTGTAAGGAACATATCAGTTTAATTTAAACAATTGTAGATCTTAGAAAGCAAAAGCATTAGATATGCTAAATAGTCAAAAAAAACACCATGATGACAAACAGCTAACTTAAACATTGCATACTATTAATTCTTGCTGTTCTCAACGGATATCTTAATTTGTAATGTTTTACCATTTTGTAATGAATTTCTTAGATTCATTAAAATGATAGGGTAACTAACTAACTAACTAATAACTCCTGTGGGCCCACCACCTACAGGAGGAACAGGGTCTGGGTGGAATGTGATGTGGGCAGCAGTCAAAGGCAGAGGCCTTATTGGACCGGAACCCAAACACACAAACTGACTCTTGGACGTGTAATGCCACCTCTCTTGTGGGGTAGGAGCTGGAGTTGGATGGTGAGGAGGAGAGCTATCAAATAGATATACAGTAGTTGGGCTCACATCCTCCCACTCACTTGGCTCTGGAACCAAACACCTCGATAGAGACTGGACTCTCCTTTACTCTGGAGTTGCCTGGGGTGAAAGGCCTCAGGTGAGAGTGGGCTTCTTACTGTGTCTCTGCCTGGTCAATGCCATGTTGGAGTTTGCCCCGGAGAATGAGAGGGCTGCCTCTGTGCAGTTGATGTTCACAGATTGGAGGACTCTAACAGCCCAAATGTCAGTTCATAGTAGCCGGTCTTCTTGGAGTGCCTGGAGGGGATCCTGGAAATTGTCCCAGCTGGGGACTCCATAGTTCTGCTGGGTGACTTCAACACCCAAGTGGATAATGATGGAGACACCAGGAGAGGCATGTTTAAAAATATATGGTCACCCTGATCTAAACCTGAAGAGTATTTTGTTAGTGGACATCTGTGTTAGACGTGGTTTGTTCATAATGAACACCATGTTCAAATATAAGGTGGCTCAAAAGTGTACCAGAACACCTTAGGCCAGAGATCTATGATCAATTTCATAATCTTCTCATTAGATTTGCAGCCTTATATTCTGGACACTCACGTGAAGTGAGGAACAAAGCTGTTAACTGATCACCACCTGGTGGTGAATTTGGTCAGGTAGTGGGATAGGCACTTGGACAGACCTGGAAAGTCCAAAGAAGTAATGAGGGTGGACTATGAACATCTTGGGGAGGCCCCTGTCCAGAAGACTTTCAATTCCAACCTCCAAAAAAGCATTTCCTGCATCCCAGGAGAGGCTGGGGACATACAGACCGAATGGCACCTTGTTCATAGCCTCCATTGTGGAAGCAGCTGCAAAGAGCTGTGACCTGAGGGTCATAGGTGCACCTTGAAGTAGCAACCCAAAGACCAAATGGTGGACACCACAGGTGAGAGGTGCCATCAGGCTGTAAAAGGATGCCTTCTGTGTATGGTTAGCACATGAGACTCCTGAAGCAGCAGAGATGTACCAATAGGCCAAAAGAACAGCGGCCTTAGTGGCCAGGGAAGGAAAAACCCGGGTGTAGGAGGAGTTCAGAGAGACCATGGAAAGTGACTATTGAATGGGCTCAAAGTGGTTCTAACAAACCATCAGGGAACTCAAAAAATGTAAGGCAGGGATTCATCCAGGCCATTATCAGTAAGGGTCGAGAAGTGCTTACCTGAAATGAGGATGTTGTCTGGAAGTGGAAGGAACACTTTGAGGAGCTCCTGACCCCGTCTCCTCTGTACAGGAGGCATAGCCAGAATCTGAAGGGAATAAGCCAAGGTTGTTAAGCAACTCTGCAGTGGCAAGACCCCAGAGGTGGATGAGATCTGCCCATAAATGCTGAAGGTTCTGGACATTGTTGTACTGTCATGGCTGACAAGCCTTTTCAATGTTGTGTGGTCATCGGAAGCTGTGCCTCTAGAATGGCAGACCAAGGTGGTGGTCTCCATTTTTAAAAAGGGGAACTGGAAAGTATGCTCCAACTATTGGGGTACAACATTCCTCAGCCTTCCTGTAAAAGCTTATTGTAGGATACTAGAAAGGAGAAACCACTCAATCGTGGAACCTCAGATCCAGTAGGAGCAATGTGGATTCATCCAGGCAATGGACCAGTGGAGCAGCTCTTTACCTTCCCAAGAATTCTGGAGGAGGCATAAGAGTATGGCCAACCTGTACATATAAATATATCTGAGGAAATTATTTTAGCTTTGACCAAATTTTACATCTGTTAAGATAAGAGCTTCTCTTGTAATTCTTTTTATCTTTTGTAATAGATTTTTATTTAAAGTTTTGAAATTCCCCAAATTTGAAATAATATCCATCCATCCATTTTCCAACCCGCTGAATCCGAACACAGAGTCATGGGGTCTGCTGGAGCCAATCCCAGCCAACACAGGGCGCAAGGCAGGAAACCAATCCTGGGCAAGGCGCCAACCCACCACAGGACTGGAAATAATAGTCTTGATAAATTATTTTTACTATTTTTTCACTTTTTTTTTTTGACATGAACATATTGTGGTATAGCATTGCTGTGGTGTGGAGACCCTTTTTTTGGGGGGGGGGGGGGGGTATGGGACAGGGGGTTGTGGAGGAAATGGTTGAGTGTAACTGCGGTATTTCACTAATCTGTATTTGCACATCCCCTCCACAATTGGCCTTCTTGTAATTTTTAATGGTGAGCTTGTTATCTTAATTAGTAAAACTTTATACCTACTCTCCTTCACATTGTACTTTGGCAAAGTGTTTCTGTTATGTGCAGTGGATATCAAACTTTTGCTTGCTATGTTATGGGAGTCTGCTGAAGAAATAACATTAAATAACTGGTTGTTCTGTTTGTTTTGTATTGCTTTGTTTTTTTCCATTATTTGTGTTAAAGTTTAGATGAGAGGCATCTGCAGCTATAAATCTTCAAATATGGAGGTGCCCATAACATCAGTGCCAGGACTGCAGCAAAGCTCTACCAGTTCAACAGATTATTTATTTATGTATTTTGGTATTTGTTACCTTGTATTAATCCCTGAGAGTAAATTGTCTTTTCATATGACCTTTGGAGGTCAGAGTGCAGCGTCAGCCATTGTACAATGCCTCTGGAGCAATTTTCAGGTTATGGGTCTTGCTCAAAGACCCAACGGAGTAGGATCCTTTGCATCAACACCATCTTATTTTATGGCTGCTAATGAAATCTCTCTGTGTCCTTTCTCAGAATGGGGGCTCCCTACACATCAGTCACAAAGAACGACTAAAGTGGGTTTTGAAACTGGTGAACTAACTGTTGAGATTTCACTGTCAAAAGGACACAGCATTACAAATGGAGAGAGGAAGAGCAGAGTTTGAGAAACCGTGTCTGTCAGAACTCACTTGTTTCACAGTTCACTTCAATGGCAGATGAACACTAAGCTTCTACGCTCTGACGAGTTCAATCCCAGCTTCACCCAAGTCATTTCCAGGTGATTTCAACAAATCAAGCAGTTTGACCCTCATGTAGAGCAATCAACTTAAAGCGTTATTTAGGCCAACACAGAAGAGAGCTGTGAAACATCAACTTTAAACTAAAAGGATCATTTCATAAGTGACATGAAGTAAAAAGAAACAAAACCGATATTGACTTTAAACCATACAGCATGTTTGATGGAAGTCTACAGATATTTTTGTTTTATTGAAAAATATTTCTTGTAATATCTAAACTTTAAATTACAACAAGATTTTCCTTATATATGAGGGGGGACCCAAAAATAACCGGAAATATTTTTAAAACGTGTTTAATTTAATTTTCTGTACAAACTACAATTAGTCTCCTTCAAAGTACTCTCCATTGGCGGAAATACACTTATCTAATCATTTGTGCCATTGATCGAAACATTTTTTAAATTAGGGTTGATATCATTTTGCAGAAACTCTTCTCATTTTCAAATCTTGCGATAAAATTTGCTGAACCGAGCTCTACGACAACTGGGTAATCTTAACAAGTTCGTCAATGGTCCTACGTCGATTTTCATAAAGTAATTCTCAGATTGTGGTGACATTTTCATCGGTTCGCGATGTTGAAGGACGCCCGGGGCATTGGTGGTATTCAATCGACATTTCACCATTCTTAAAGCGGCCAAACCACTCGTAGACTTGGCTTTTACCTATAGCATCTTCTTTTTAAGCTTTTTTTAACATAACAATAGTTTCTGCAACACTTTTTTCAAGAAGAAAACAAAATTTCATTGCCGCGCGTTGCTCACGATAATCGGCCATCGTAAAAAAACGACGCTTGCACCACGTACTACAAGTACCAACCTAACAACAACAAAATTCCGGTTATTTTTGGGTCCCCCCTCGTATATAAACACCACTCTACACTACAAAAAATGAAGGGACCAGAGGTTTTCTTCAGGGCGATGCCACAGGGGAACCATTTTTGGTTCCCTAAAGACCATTCCACATGAAGGTTCCAGAAAGAACTTTTATTTATTTAGATCCATAATCTGCTCCATGCATTAAATAACCATAAACAGATGGTAACAGCCTTGTGAAACACCAATTAAAAGGACTCTTGCTGTGTTTCATATCACAGGCCAAGTTCAGGTTTTCTTGATCTACAAATGTCCTGCTAAGCAGTCTACCATACAGTAAAGACTTCATTTTTTTCCAAATATCATGCACAAAGTTCAAAGAACCAACTTCATATGCAAAGAACCCTTCCCACAATGAACTGGCACATTGTCATGCAGTGGTTCTACAATGATCCACATAATCCACTAATGAATTATAAAATACTAAAATAGGGGTACACCACAAACAGCATTTAGCACATAAGCCGCGTTTAAATCAAGACTCTAATCTGAGTTGGAATTGGTACCTTTAAAGAGGATTAGTGCAAGTCACGCTTAGCAACCAAGAAAATTAATTGTCATCCCTTAGCCTGGCACATACCAGTGTAAAAGTGAAGCTAAGCATAATGTAGTGGAGTTCACAAAAGTCCTGTTAAATGAGAAAGAAAACCTCAGAGAAAGTTTCCATTTTTTTGTTCTTTGTAGACTGTCTAATTTTTTGTATTTTTTTTAAATGAATCTTACATGTTCACTACAAAATAATAAAACATCATAGCCTAAACCAGGGGTCTCCAACTTTTTTCCTCTGAGAGCTCCTTTTACAAAATGAAAATGGCCGAGAGCTCCTCATGTTTTCTAACGTTTATTCTCATGGCTTGTTTCAACCCAAAGAAACTGAATCAGCTTGTTTTGCCTGAACATTTACAAGATGTTGGTGTCCACAACTCACATTTTGCATTAAAACGTCACAAAAAATATTTAGTTCACCTGCAAGTGTATTTTGTAAGTCTGTGTGCATTTTCTAGTGCATCTCACTCACACCATTGAATTAAAACACGAATGCTGTCAAAATAAAACAATGCAATTCCAAATCCACAGATTTGACTTATTCATTTGTCATTTTGTCACATGTCACTATGTCACTTTATTCACATGTCCAGTTGCATGTGTGATGTGTTGTTTAGTCAGTCAGATGACTGGCACTGCGTGGAGTCAACAAGAGAGGCAGGTGTCTGGTGGAGTGGAGCCACTCAGGTTCACTCTCATGGAGTCATTTAAATGTCTGTCTGTCAGTCTTGTTCTGAACTTTGATTTCATGACCTTCATGTCAGACTTACAGAGGAATGGAGACCCAAACAAAGCAGACATTTTCAGAGCTGCTTGGTGAAGATTCCTATAGTTATCTGGCTCTACTAAGCTCCAGAAATGCTAAGAATGCTGTTGAGACTTTAACTGCACATTACGTTGAAAGTTTACTAATATATAATATATAAAATCCAATGTCTCTCTGTCTGTATGTCTGTCTGCTTTTCACGAGAGAACTACTTAACGGATTTAGATCGGGTTTTCTTTCTATAATTTGCTTGAACATTCTGGTTGAATTTGCAACTTCTCTCATTTCACTATGTATTAGAGTTCACTGATTTATTTGCGCGAATCTGAGATCCACGCAGCAGGCAGACGGGAAGGGCCTTCATCACTCACTCGCCAGCTTCAGTGTGTTCCTTAACTCCGTTTAGCTAGCGAATGAGTGAACAATTGAATTCAACTTTGTTTGATATTTAAAATAAAGTGTTACTTAGGTCATCATGAGTTTGAGTCTGGATATTCTCTTAAGTGTATGCCACATTGAAAAGATAAATTGCAATACAGATTGTGGACCGGGATTTTGTGTTAAAAGGTTTGTGATATGATTTTTTTTTAAAGATCGCCCCAGCCCTAATTTGACTAATCAAGTTTTCACATTTATGTACGATTCATTAACCTTTTGGCGAGCTACTTGGAAAGGGGTGGAGAGCTACTGGTAGCTTGCGAGTGACGTGTTGGAGACCCCTGGCCTAAACCATTGATTAAAAAAAATTGACAATATTTAAATTGTTATTCATTTCCACCTTTGTCCTGATGTTAATGGGGATTATTTTTAACATATCTAATGTTGTTGAATTATTAATTATTGATTAAATTAATTTGACATTCATTACCAAGTGGTAAGATGTACATTAAAAACTCTACTGTCAGTCAGTCATTTCCCAACCTGCTATATCCTAACTACAGGGTCACGGGTGTCTGCTGGAGCCAATCCCAGCCAACACAGGGCGTAAGGCAGGAATAAACCCCAGGAAGGGTGCCAGCCCACCACTGGGCACACACACACCCACACACCAAGCACACATACTAGGGACAATTTAGGACCACCAATGCACCTAACCTTCATGTCTTTGGACTGTGGGAGGAAACCCACCCAGACACGGGGAGAACATGCAAACTCCACGCAGGGAGGACCCGGGAAACAAACCCAGGTCTCCTTACTGTGAGGCAGCAGTGCTACCACTGTGCCACCATGCTGCCAAAAATCTACTGTTTTTTGAAAAATGGCAATATATCATATTTAAATTATTACAGCATTTGTCCCCTTTGCCATTTTGGTTAGTGAAAGATAAAAGAAGAAGATACAGTATTTAAAAAACAATGAAAAAAACATGTGTTGCATATTAAAATCATCTCTTATACAAAAAAAGGTAGCAAGTCATAGTAGTTCAAAGATGTGAAATGTCACAAAGACCATCAAGGACCAACCCTGGTGGGCTCCTGTCGCCATATTTTAAACCTTCAGCACAAAGAGGATTAGAAAGAAAGCCCCTTGTCATTTTTGATATAAGTCATGATAGTATTTGTATTCAGTCAGTCATTACTCAACCCACTATATCCTACACAGGGTCACAGGAGTCTGCTGGAGCCAATCCTAGCCAACACAGGGTGCAAGGCAAGAACAAACCCGGGGAGGGTGCCAGCCCACCGCAGGGCACACACACACCCACACACACACACACACACACAGGACAATTTAGAATTGCCAATGCACCTAACCTGCATGTCTTTGGACTGTGGGAGGAAACCCAAACTCCACGCAGGGAGGACCCAGGAAGCGAACTCAGGTCTCCTAACTGTGAGGCAGCAGTGCTACCACTGTGCCACTGTGCTGCCCGTATTTGTATTTACATTGTAATATATAATATATTAAAAGTATCACACATTCCACTGCATATACAGTACCACAATAATTAAATACATTCAAACTGTATTATTTTTATAACAGTCCAGTAATAAAATATTAAAAATACAAAATGTTCTGCAATTGAGGATTTGTCAGTAATATAGAAACATTCGTTATAATAATTGTCAAGTCTGATCTGGCACTCGTTATTATCATTTTCACAAAGATGTTTATGGTAATATTAAATGAATAAAAAGTCAGGTTGCTTTCAAAACCCTTGTGGGATTATCCACAATGTGCCTATTCCTTGAATGAGGAGCTCAGACTATCTGCAGCAAAGAGAAAAAGGACAACACAGACCTCTTGGACTTTGCTAATGACTATAGATTTGCAAAACAACAACTTTCTATGCATTTAGATGGAGGCAGAATTGCAAAGACAACTCACTGCTGCCAATGCCGTGACCGCTGTGCTAAACCTTACCATTCATTTGACTTTCTTTTGATTCTTTTGGTAAGTGAATCACTATAAAGTTCATTTATCCAAAGTCGTTCCCATGACAGTAGATCAGGTTATTTAAGCTTCCCAAATGTTGTAAGTGCAATGGCCTGCACTCGTGTGTGAGTAACGGCACCACCGAGCTAGAGGCCGATGATGTAAAATACAAATCATTCATAGCATCAGTGCACAGGTCTGTCCTTTAAAGTGACACTGACGTCAATGGCCAGTCATATCATCCAGTCTGACCTTCTGACGACGGTAAACTCCTCCACAGGAGTGGCACTGAGACATCGCACCGCTCACCGAAGCTGCAGCTTTCTTTGATTGCTGAATGCAGAAAATATGTTTGCATGTATGTACATATTCTAAGAATTCTTGTATACAATTTATAATTGCTGCCAAAAGATTTTCATGTTACTATTGAAGTGTTTGTTTAAAGTGTTTCAAGTATAACATTCCTAAAATAATAGGTTTACATTTTTTATGTGAATAATAGCATTAATATTTAATTACGCAGAGCACAAATTCAGAACTATAACGTACTCAGGCATTGAGTTGGATGCTTTGTGTCCTCTTTCACATTTCCATTTTGTATTATTATCAATTCCATTTTGTGTTATTACCTATTCTTCTGTTTAATGACAATTAAATAAACTCTTCAACTTTTCACAGCTGTCCCATAATACACCACACATACATTGTATAGATTGCATCATGCTTAAAGTCGGCTTAAAGCTGATATTGAGCTCCTCTGAGCTCTAATTGATGGTATCGATGATCGACTCTTGGGGCTGCTTAAACCTCATGAGTGCTCACATAATCGTGGCTTGACGAGGCCCGCCTTGAGTTAATGAGAAACACATGGTGTTCGCGTAGCTGACTCACCGTTTATTGGAAAACATGTTTACTCAAGCAGGGCTTACTCAGCTAAGTCATGGAATACCATACAGGAGTTCTAAAAAATCACGTATCACAATACACAGCACATACTTTACAAAACCCCACACACATGAATCACAATACATAAAGGCACATGAACACGTAACACATATCAAGAACCTCAAACCCCTCTTTATTACATCAGAAATCCAGTCCCTGAAAATACAGCAGATCAGCATAAACCAACAAAAAAAATATGCAAAACAAATTAAACCCAAATTAATCAAATACACAATGTTGATGCAGATAGGTTTGATCTTCAGTACAACAGCACTCCAATCTCTTTCCCACAGATACACAGTCCCTCAAGGCCCACCTGTATAACTGCTCCAGTTAGCCCACTGTCTATGGTATCTGACAATCTGCCCTCAGGATTAATTCAGTATGCCAGTTGACTTGTAAGTCTTCTGCCTCTCATCGTCCCTTTTTTAACTATGAAACAATATCCATTTTTTAAAAATGCTACCCAATCACAGGATGTTTTCCGGAGGCCCAGACATGACAGGATGGATGGAGTTTAATCTGGCAGTATAGGCAATAGAAACTATCAGGTTACATGTAATTCAGCAAGTGGTGCAGAAAAATAAAAATAAAATACCACACTTTTACTTATGTAGATTTGTTCAATTTTATTCTCTGCTGACTTTGACACAATAAAGGCTAATCTGTCCAGTGCATCACCAACATAAACAGGCAACAAGATGACAAACTACAAGTGACCTCTTTGCCAATCCCATAGAAGGCCAATGATCTGCTTTCAGAAATCAAAATGAAATCCAAGATTCTCAGTTAAAAATCTGAAACACGTGTCAAAATGTAGCTGATCAAACAAGCCCTAACAAAAGAAAAGTTTGTTTCCATCACAAAATCTTTGTCAAATCAAACAGGAAGCACATAGCAATGTATTCCTAACCTAGGACAGAGGGCACACTGGGCCGCCATCTTAAAGAAGGCCATTAAATGATGTCACATGGTAGCAATAACATCATAACCATAATCAATATGGCTGTCACAATAACCCAAATCATACAAAATGGCAGCGATTGTGATGTAAATACTGACACAAAATGATGTCAGGTAATATCAGCAACATCATAACACAAATTAACAATTGCTGCAATTTCATTTGGTAAAATACTTTTGATTCAATGACCAAGTCAGTTTATGTTTTTAGAATCATTTAAATTATTTCACATCTTTGTGTGCCATTTTGCTGTTCATGGAGATCACCTTATTGTTTTGAATACTGAGACTCCCTGTGACCACATAAACAGTTGGGACACAGCACAGAACATAAATGTGTCTTCAGGTATAAAATGGCAGCACCCTGCATACTCAGCTATCCTCAGTGGATTGAAGACATGTTAAAGAAATAGATAAAGTTATTGTCATGTTCAGTCCATTTAACTTCTCAGTATAAGGGATTTTTATTTGCCCCTAAACTGCTAACATTTTAGTTTTGTTTGCTTCCTGGTGCTGACCCCCTGCTTGTCCACAGTTCTGGCAGGAATGATAAAAATGGCCTGCCACAAGGGCAACAGATGCAAGGCCTGGGAGATGAAACATCAGTCAAAAGGCAGGCCAAAAAGTCAATAAAGAAAAGAGATCAAATAATAATAATTCATTACATTTATATAGTGCTTTTCTCAGTACTGAAAGCACTATCTACACAGGAAGGAACCGAGAAGTGAACCCACAATCTTCCACAGTCTCCTTACTGCAAAGCAGCAGCACTACCACTACACCACCTGTGAGGACAAAGGGGCAAGCAGCAGAAGTTAAACACTAACTAAGCTCTTAAACACTAAATAATTGTTGTGTTTAAAAAGAAGTAGCCAGAAATGTAATAACTAGAGAACTAGACACAAAAGTAAACATTGGTTTGTAAGTTTATCTACAATTGTGGACAACCTGGAAGTGTACAACATCAGCCTTTAAAAAGTCACAATAGTCACATCTGGACAGGTTGTCCTGTGATAGTAACAATAAACAAAACAATGTGAATTAAGGTGCTAAATAGGCGCCTGACCCAGCACAGATTCACACAGAGGCATGTGTCAAACACACAAGACTTTTATTTTTCTTCACCTGTGGGGCACGTCTTCCCCGTGAACCCCACAGGCATAACACAGTCCCAAGCACTTAATCAAACAACCAACCCTTCTTCTGGCACCACCACTCCTCCCAGGCAACCTCGTCCTCTTCCTCCTGATTCTGGCCCTGAGTGGTGGTTGCTGGCCCTTTTTATAGTCCACCCAGAAGTGCTACAGGTGCTTGATCATCTGCTTCTGATTGCACCTCTGGGTGGGGCTGCAAAGTTGTCCAGGCCGGCTCAGGGACCCATGCAGCACCCCATGGTGGCCACCCCAGATCCCAAAAGGGCTGTGGAGAACTCCATCTCCCATGAAGCCCCGCGGGAAACTGAGGCACCATCCTCAGCCAGGGAGGCTGCCACCAAGCGTCCCGGGGGTGGTATTGAGCAGTCCATGATTGCTCCCCTGGAACATGTGTAGATGGGGCATGGGACCCGGCTGCCCACCACAACAATCATCAATATTGCTGAGCACATAAGGTGATGTAAAAGTACATCAACCCTGCTGAGCCAAATAGTGAAAGTGGCAGTTTAAGGTTAAAATGGACCGTGAGAAGAGACATAGATAACGTGACAGGCCAAAAGATTGTTATGAGATGTCAGATTCACTAAATGCCAACACTAAAGTAAATCATCAAAAAATTGAAAGCAATAAAGCAAAATGCCAAGTGTACTAATCCACAAAAAAGCACACTAAGTTGTTAGGAGCCATTACCAAGAAAAAACAAGGAGGCATCTATAATTCTTAACACAAAATGGCAACACACATGAACAAAAGAAGTGGCCAAAAGGGAGATATAATGAGAAAGGTTTAATAGTGAGACTGTAGAGACCACAACTTGATCCTTTTTGTCCATCAGACTAAGCTCCATGTCTAAACAATGCACATTATTGAAAACACAACATCCGCACCTTGAAGCCTGAAAGTGCCATCAAGTTGTGAGTCTGCTAATCTGCAGCAGGACCTAGGAGGTCTGTGAGGGGAAAATGAATGCAGCAAAATATGAAAACATTCTGGAGGAAAATCTGATGGAGTCTGCAAGAATCTCACACCTTGGGAGAAGACAATGAGGCCAAGCATAAAGCCAAAGCTCTAGGAGAAAACAACAATGTGAATGTTCTAGAGGGGCCGAGTTCAAATCTAAGTCCAAAGGAGAAGTTGTAGATGGATTTGAAAATGGCTGATCAATCATGATTAATTTATTGTCAGCAGTAGAAAAGTGAAAATCCTGAGATAAAACTCAATCTGACTTGATGGAGATGTCAATAGCATTTTAGAGTTGTTAGAGATTTAGAATTAAATTTTCAATCACACATTAGTCCTTAGAGTTAATGCACTGCTATCAGGGCTGACAAGAAGCAGTAAAATAAAGAAACAGCGAGCATGGCAGCCGAGAGCAGAGACAAAACATGAAAATGTGAATTTCACTCTGCTGTGTATGTGCGACAATACACTTACACTAAACAAAACAAACAAAACAAAGCAAGGATTCTCCCATTTTACTTCTATAATAACTTTCATTTTTCTTTTTGCTATTTGTGAAGCACACACATACATGTGACACTGCGCTACAGAAAGAAATGAATGTCGATGTTGTTTAAGATCTCCAGGCCAGGCAACTCCGTCCTGCTCCATCAGCTCAGTATAATTTAATGTCTTTGTTACCAACAGTCAAGTACGAGATTCTAAAAGTCACCTGCAGCCCCTCCAGGGTCCTACTTGAGTAGAATATCACAAGTTACTCTGAGCAGTATTTTAGTTCTGTTCTCCTTACCTGTTTATGTCCCTGATGTCTTGTGAACTGACGACGTGACTTTATTCAATATGCCACTGCGGCCCCTTGATTTTGGCAGGCGTTGTCAGTTCTGAGGCCACACCTGAGACTGCAGCAGGACTCGGCTTGTCTTTCAGCTCTCTGGCTGCTCTTTTTGTCTTCCAGCAGTTTGAAAGCAGCAAATGCTGTCTTGTTATTAAAGCAATAAAAATAAACAGGAATGCTGTCTGGTGAGTCTAGCAGATATTAACAGACAAAATTACAATACTGACGTATGGGCCTTTCTTCAGATTTCAGACACACACAGAGTAGTGGTCACAGTGGCTCAAGCGTCTGCCTCTTTACCTTCACTGGTCCATTTTTTCCCTAATTCATTACTTCTGAGCATACAAGTGTGCGCTTCCTTCTCATTAAAAACATAGCAATGAGTAACATGCTTTGCTCAAACTACAGTAAGTAGAAATTCAGATCAATAATCTCAACAGCACCTCCTCAGTCATCTGCTTTTGTTGTGTTCTCGCAGAACTTCACCATAACTCGATCCCATATAAATCCTTGATGATTATGGCAAATTCTTTTTGTGTTTCCTTTCTTATTGCAATTTATTATTTTTCAGTGAGTCACTAATTGTCAAGAATTTCTTTGGACTCAGTTAGTAAAGGTCTAGGTTTGGTGTATTCAGGGTTCAATACAGTTATTTTTTAGTATTAATAGGTATCCAGTTTGAAGTGTCCAATTTGCTCCATTTATTATGATTAAATATTATTCTTATTTTTTTCTTATTTTATTTCCTTTTCATGAACGCCTCCATGTTGTTGAGGTCAACTGCACCATTGTTAAACCACTTCGTACAACCTTGCATTTGAAACCAAAAAAGACCCCATTAACACTGCATTCCTGTTTTTTAATTCATATGTGAAAATATCTGATTTTTAGAGAAGTAGCATATTAGCATATTAGCAAAAAACATAATGGAATCATAACATTTCAGAAAGTAATTCCAGCGTTCTCACAATGACTGCTTTGCATCCACACCATCCACATCACTTTCAGCATCCTTTGGTCCACTTGTTTCTATGTTCAGAAATACATTTCTTCAAGAGATTGTTTATGTCAACATCAGCATCCTAAACAACTTTAAATGAGTGGAAATGCAAAATATGGGAGTGTAAAATCAGGGCAAAGGCTTTTTTTCTGAGAGGCAGAAATGCTACAGATGTTATATCTGAAGGTAATAATATTGCAGTCACAAAAGGAGAAAAACTGAGGCAGGTTTAGCATAATAAACTGTAACAGGCTCTTGTTGCTGAGTACACGTTACAATCAGTTTCCTATTAGCTCCCCAATACCCATAATTCCTTATTACAACAGAACCCTCAATAGTTCAACAGACTTACAATATTACACATTACACCCCCTTAAAATTGTAAATTTGGTTAACAATTAACCAACAACATTTGCTATTTACAGGAATATCAGAATGAAGCAGAACAAACCCTGTCAGCAATGCAGTTTACATTCTAACAAAGCAAAGAGGGTAAACTATCTTTACATCCTGTTAGCACAGGGGATTATTCTTCCCCTTATTATTATTTTATGATATATAGGGTCAGTTATTTAAAGCGGTCAGAAGGCTTCACTCTATCACCTCCAAACAGATCTTAAACGGATGTTAGCGAGAATGGGAGAAACTGCGATCAGTTGCTTCCCCTTATCCTATTTGTCAATAAGGAAGTACCGCAGACTTCAACGGGTTTTTCTCCTATTGAATTATTATATGGTAGACAACCCAGAGGTCTATTGGACATGTTAAAAGAAGGCTGGGAAGAAGAGATCCTTCCCTCCTCTAATATTTTGGAATATATCGTTGTCACACAACAGATTGGCTAAAATTAGACCTGTACTTAAAAATCATTCAGAGAAAGCTCATGTAGTGCAGGCGCAAAATGAACACCCCGTAATGTACCTCAGTCGGAAATTGCTAGATAAGGAGACCAGGTATGAAGCGGTGGAGAGTGAAGCTTTGGCAATTAAGTGGGCTATGACTCAATTCAGATATTACCTTTTGGGATGGGAGTTCACTTTGATCACGGACCATGTAGCTTTGCAATGTCGAATCTTCGTGTCACTAGGTGGTTTCTAGATCTTCATCCTTACATATTCCATTTATTGTTGAGGTTTCCTGCAGGCCAACGCTGATGCCCTCTCTCATATCAATGACCTCTTGGCTCAGGATGCCTGACAAGATGGATTAGGGCTGGGGGGGAGTCATGTCACACACGTGGGCTTAGGAGGCAGCTAACAAGCCCTCAGATGAGTAATATTACAAGAGATTAAGGGTTGATTGAATTTACTAATGCCTCTCTCTCCATCAACAGAATCAAAGAAGAAAAACCGTAACTCACACACAATACTTCCGGTTCCCAAAAATGGCTACTATCCAATGATTCCCATCTCTGAATTCCATTGGCAACGTCACTTCTGGTTCCTAATTATGATGCCATTTCTGGTTCTGCATTAGTGATGTCACTTCTGGCTCCGCTATAATGACGTCACTTCCGTCTATCTATTTTGATGTAATTTCCTGTCTATATCATTTCCAGCCACCATTTTCTATAAAAACTCCATGTAGCCATTACTTAACTGTCAAATACTCTTGTTTTTGATCCAATCTCGCTATTTTTTTCACTGTGTTGGATGGACATTACATAGAGCAATTCCCCAAATCTTCTTGGAGTTTTCCCGAGTCTTTATTTTATTATAACATGAAGTTGCCTTTTCTTCAAAATCACAATCAAGTCTGGGCCACCAAAAGTAACTTTGGGCTAGCTCTTTCATTTGGACTATGTCACAGTGTCTAAGGTGTAACTCATCCAAAATGGATTTTCTCAACATTAGTGGTATAATTATTCAAACGCACCACATGACACATTCTTCTGTCACTGATAGCTCCTTCCCCTGTGAAAGGTAAGGCTGAAAATCAGTCAGTGCATGAAGGGTACTAAGGTCCTGGGGCCTCGTGTATAACACCATGTGTAGAACTCACACTATAACATGGAATAAGCACAAAAGCAGAAATGTGCGTACGCACAGAAAAATGCAGATGCATAAATCTGTGCGTTCACCAATTTCCACGTTCTTCCGCTACATAAATCCCGATCAGCATGAAAAGTAATGCACGTGCACGCACCTTCTGCTCCACCCCAACTCCTCCCAGAATTATGCCTCTTTGAATATGAAAATCAATATAAATAGCTCTTAAGCTCAGCGTTCTGTGAAAAGACAATGGGAAAAGCACTGGGAAAATAGAAGAATTTCAGCGAATACCAAGTGGAGGGAAGGAAAAACGTACTATTCATTGGTTTAAACAGTAATATAAACAACAAAAGGAAGTTGATCGAGTGACATAGAGTGTCGGAGAAACTTGAAAGTTCAAGTTCACAAAGTTGCACAGTTCCCGAAATAAAAAAGAAGTCATCACATATCAAAGTCGCTGTGAAAAGGCGAGTCATAGCCCACCATCTGAGTGTCATATGAAAGCTTATTAGGGTACAGAGAAAAAAAAATAGGGACACAGTGGGAAAAAAAGCTTGAAATGTCAACTTTAATCTCGAAATTTCCACTTTTTTCACGTAGTTTATTTTGTCATTAAAGCAGAACATCATAAACTTCATCTTAAAATCATTTAATTTAGTAGTTTCTCAAATCCCATCGTAGCTAAAGTAGAATGTTAAATGCTTTGTTTTGTATTTGATCTTTTATGTGCTCTATGTGTGTGAATCACAATGTCCTTCCGGGCTTTCTCTTCCTCCGACAGGACACAGAATCCATTACATGCATAATATTAGAGCTCTCTGAATAATTAAAATACTGAGATGTATATGGGATATAATAGGAATGAAAGCATGTTATTCAACATGGGAACACGGTGGTGCAGTGATTGTTCATGTCTCACGCAAGATGCTTGCTGCGCCATGCGCGACCTTCGATGAAATAATTTATTGCAGCAGTACTGTCTCTTTCAAACGTACTAACCTCCAATTCCTGTCCTTACTTTTCTTTCTCCAAATACCCAATTGCCACACGATCAGCTCTGTAATAGACGTTAAGCAATCTGTAAGCTTAGAACGCCGATTCTTCAAAACATTTAAGGAACATTGAAATATCTTCGTAGTACGTGTTTAATTATTCTATCCATCTATCCTTCCAGTGTCGCGCCAGCTCAGCAAGAATACAGCGCGAGGTAGGAACAATCCGTGAACGGAGTGCCAGCGGCACTATATCCTTACGTGTTTAACCTTTTAACCGCCAACTCCCTAAATATTCCCCACGCCAGGCGAAATCTGAACAATTTTCGTTTTTTTTACTTTTTTACATTTTTTTTACATTTTTTACATTTATTCAAGCAGTATTGACCACTAAATGTTGTGCAAGTTCTAGAAATGGGCAAACACATAATAAAACACAAAATGTACCTTTTCTCAGGCTTCTGGATTTATTGTCTACTACAAAACGGAACAGTCAAAAGTGATTCAAAAGTCAAAAGTAGTTCAGTCAATCATAGTTTCATTCCCAGTATTTGAGTTTGCTGTGCCACAGGCCAAAGCAGGAAACTGCACAAAGTCCTGGATTGCTGGGACACTTTGAGCAGAAGGTCTTGACGTCTCTACGCTGACCCTTCTTTGAACAGACACGATAGCGTGCCTGTGGCTTGGTCCAAGTTGGTGTTGGTTCGAGTTTGTCTGGAAAGTGACGTTCTGTGAGCCTCACCACTGCCTCTACTCTATCTGTATGTTGTTCCTCACCAGAGAAAATGAAGGCTGCAATGACGTCATGTTCAAACTGCAGAAATGTTTTTGTGCCTCCATTTATCTGGTACAAAATGTGAGCATTTAGCATTGCCATTTGGAGCAGATGAACTGATAACTTTTTATACCACTTCATAGTTTTTCTTGCAGCCGAATAGGGTTCCAATATTTGGTCCTGCTTGTCAACAGCACCCATGTTGCTGTTATATTCAATGATGCATTGAGGCTTGTAACGGACATCAGTAGGTGATGGGCGTCCTCTTCTGCGGGGAGCCTCCTGCACAGACTCATTGTGCTGAGTTGTTAGCATGTGAACATCTTTTTTGTCTCAAAATTTCAGGCACAGCAATGGGCCACTGCGGTATGCAATGTGCTGACCCGGTGCTGGCGCTGAATTGTGAACTTCTGGAGGGACCCTGTTAGAACGAATTGTGCCACATGCTGTAGTTTTACGGTGATGAAGGTAATGGAACAGCCTACAACTGGAGTACCAGTTATCCATCCAAATGGTGTACCCATTGTCCAATAGTGTTAGGGCAAGGTACACAACAATTTTTTCTGAAAGTCCAAAGTCCTTACATTCATCTGGCAACACTGCTGAAATACTACTCATAGGATCCTCTTTGCCAGTGTATACACGAAATCTATAAATGTAACCTGAATTCTCAGCTAAGCAAAACATCTTGATACCAAACCGTGCCCTTTTCAATGGTAGATACTGCCGAAACTGTAAGCGGCCCTTCCACAACAATAAACTTTCATCAACTGCAACTGACGGTCCTGGCATGTAGGGCAACTGAAATGCTTCAAATAAATGATCAATCAAAGGACGTAGCTTGAACAAGCGGTCGCGGTTTGGATCTTTCTTATCTGGCTCATTTCTGTTGTCATTCAAATGAAAGAATTTCAGCAGCAAAGAGAATCGGTTACGTGTCATGACAGCTGCAAAAATAGGTGTTGAATACATAGGATCTGTAGACCAGTACATCTCAATATCTGGTTTTCTGATTATTCCCATCAACATCAAAATCCCAATGAATTTTTTCATTTCGTTTTCATCAGTGTCAAACCAAGCACGAACACGGGAATGTGGAGGTAAATTGGGATTTTTCTCAATAAACTGTGCTGCATACAGATTTGTCTGATGAACAAAATGTCTGATCAAATCAGGTGACACAAACAGCTCATAAAACTGCTCAGCAGTGTAAATGTTTACATCAACAATAAAGCCACACGTTGCCTCAAACGGATGCAGAAAAGGTAGTTCACCTCAGGCAGCAATCCAGTTGAGGTGCTGGGGATACACCCACTCATCGCCATCATCCGATGCACCGTCATTCACAGTATCATGCAGCGCACGTTGCTGCTCATCATTGTCGCTAAAATCTTCTTCAGAACTGCTACAATCATGATCAGAACTGTCCAAAATCGCCTGCAAAGCCTCACTTGAAGTCAGTTTACGTTTCGCCATATTCACAGCTGTCACATGCGAATCACGTCACATGACCGGCCAAAACAACCACAGACTTGTCGAAATGCAATGTAGTAATAATACCCATGCCAAACCGTCAGTTATACTACTTGCCAGGCATTCATATAACCACAGGCAAATGTGCCGGATAATTCCGGCAGTATGGCGTTAGCAATAAAACAACGGTGCCGGATATATCCGGAAGAGGGCGGTTAAGGGGTTAATTATTAACAATATAGATTATTTAAATGAAGTTAAAGTATTATCTGTATAATATAATCAACATATTTTGCTGCATTTCATCTTAAAAATGATATCGTCGTCATCATATGTAAATATGCGCTTTATAAAGTGGCTCAGGCTGTACAACATTATAACTGTAGTGCAAGTTTACAGTGAGGTAATTGTACTTATAAGTACAAACAGTTCTACATGGAGCACTTGGTGGACTGATTGAGTGCATTTAAAGTTCTTGGGATGAAACTGTTTCTGAACCATGAGGTCCGTACAGGAAAGGCTCTGAAGCATTTCGCTGTATGAGAGCAGTTCAAATAGACAGCATGGCTGAGGCAGCGGGAGCTTGATGCTGTACAGTGATCCCTTGCTATGTTGCGCTTCATCTTTCGCGGCTTCACTCAATCGCGGATTTTAATTGTAAGCATAAGTGAATATATATCGCGGATTTTTCACTGCTTCGCGGATGTCTGCGGTCTACAGTACATGTGCTTCCTCAGTTGATTTGCCCATTTGAATTCAAACAAGGGACGCTATTGGCGGATGGCTGAGTAGCTACCCAATCAGAGCACGCGGTTAAGTTCCTGTGTGCTGATGATTTGGCTCAGCGACGGAGTGCTGCATTAACCAGGAAGTCTCATCTCACTCATTCAGCATTAACGTGCTACTGCTTCAGGGGCCGTGTCCAAGCGCCAACAGAAGATGCAAATGATTGCAGAAAAGGTTAAAGTTTTGGATATGTTGAAGGAAGGGAACAGCTACACCGCTGCAGGACACCATCACAGCATCAATGAGTCCACGATTCTTTTTATTTAAAAAGGAGGAAAAGCATATAAGATATACGGCCGCAGTGTCCTTTAACCAGGGCGCAAAACGAGTTGCAAGTGGACATGATAAGGCGGTAGTCTGGATGGAATCTGCTTTAGGGATTTGGATTGAAGAGTGATGGAAGAAGAACAACGGTGGTGCTAAACAGTCGCCTGAAGAGGCTCCTTTAAAAGAGCTGTAACGCTCTCCTTTGTTGTGCAGTAAAATTAAACTCATCGTTATCGGACAAGTCGTCGTGTCATTGTTGGTCAGTTACCATAATTAATTGTTTACGTACAGTACTTATTACATGTACATAGTTTAGTGTCACTGTACACACATTTTACTGTATACAATTTTTCTTGCATTGTACATATTTATTGCTGGTGGCCTGTCTGTTGTAATGGCTGTAACATATGTGATATCGGAGACGCTCGATATCTTTAAAATAATATTTAGGTTTTACTGTATGTAAACTGTGTTTACATACATAATTTCAACGAATCTTACCTAATATCTAAGAGAATACAAAGGGTTTATGCTGTATAATTGTGCGTGAAATGTTTATAATAGTGTGGGAGAGTTTATAAGGGCTTAAAATATATAAAAATAACCATATAAACATATGGTTTCTACTTCGCGGATTTTCTTATTTCGCGGGTGGCTCTGGAATGCAACCCCCGCGATGGAGGAGGGATTACTGTATACCAAAAATTCTCTTTCTGATCAGCTGCTGCTGTGATTCTCCACTCAGATACAGTGATATAAATACTCAGAGTGGTGCAGTGAGAGTAATATGGACAAAGATGATCCGCTGTGGCAACCCTTAATGGGAGCAGCTGAAAGAAGAAAAAGAAGGTGCAGTGAGAGTAACAACACTAAAGCATCTAAGGTATTTAGAATAGTTTGACCATTTTGTGGACCATTATATTGTTACAGGTTAATTACAATCAGATGTATTACACTAATAAACAATATACAGTTAGTTTCAGTGTATTTATAAAGCTGCGTCAGGAATGTGGATCTAAGAAAGAAAGGGTAACCACACAGGAACAGTAGCACTGTTTTGACGCTGGGTGCCACCAGTCAGCAAAACCGAGTGGAGAACTTGCGTACACCAGGGTATGAGGTGCCGTGGAAATGTGTGTGGCTTTACGTCAAGTTTAGGTCTTATACATTGCGATTTGAGCGTGGAAACTTTCGTACGCAACATTTCTGTGCGTACGCACCGATTATACATGAGCCCCCTGATCTCTGACAATGGAATCGAAGTTCTGAAAGTGTTAAATTGCCATTGGTTTCCTGCCTGATCAGGTTACAGGTCTATTTTCCACCATCTGAAAGTACAAAATTTTTTGCCTCTTTTTTATGGGTTGTTCAGGTACGGGGAGTCTTGACAGATATCTGCATTTTCATTTTCCTCAGAATGCCTGTGATTACTGTATCTCATAATTGTGAGCCCCAAGGAGCAATGTCTCTTTGGTGCCATAGATGGTACATCAGGATGTGAGCCAAATATAGACCTGAGTGGTCGGTGGGCTGTTACCAAAGTAAGTTTTTGACCAAACAGGTAAGTCTGAATTTTTTTTTATTCAAAAAATTATGTTTAAGACCTCTTTTTCAATCTGAGGATATTTTTGTTTTACTTTTACTCAATATTCTTGAGGAAAATGCATTCAGTCGCCCCAATATTTGACACAACAGCACCAACACCATAAGGAGAGGCATCGCATGCTAGATGAAATGCTTAGGATGGGTCAGAAATGTGTTAAGACTCCTTCAATTGAATGTCCATCAATCACACAGAATATTGCAAGAAGCGCTTCAAAACACAGAAGCTTTTATCTGTTGCACCTCTACATGATAATAACCTTTTTCTACCCTCTCAAGTCTACACAGTATTTAATGTTTGGAAAATATCCGGGATTAAACCATTGAACAAATTGCATAAGGTTAATGTCTTTGCATCTTATGAACAATTAAGCTTCAATTTTAACTTCCCATCAACACAATTTTTCCACTACTTTCAAATCAGAAACTTTGCTAAAAGGAACCTGCCCAACTTTCTTCACCTCCCATCCATTTCTATTCCAGAAAAAATATTGATCAGTC
Source organism: Erpetoichthys calabaricus (assembly GCF_900747795.2). Lineage (NCBI taxonomy): Eukaryota > Metazoa > Chordata > Cladistia > Polypteriformes > Polypteridae > Erpetoichthys > Erpetoichthys calabaricus. The sequence continues at coordinate 410,098 of NW_026261598.1, read as the reverse complement.
TTGAAGATTCAGACAGCTGTCTGAAATCTTTTATTAAAAAAAGAAACTTATCCTCTAACATGACAAATCAGTTGTCAGGCAGGAGAAAAGCTGTTCATTGTATCTTTTAATTACTCCTCAGTAAATGCCTTAGAGGAAGCGTTTATCAAAAGCACTCTGTTACAGCCTGGTCCGAATGATCAGAATGGTCTGATAAACAAAGGACAGAGGTTCATTTTATAAACTGTTTAATTTACATACACTGTCAATCAATGCATACATTTACTCTGGTTGGCTAGTTGGTTTACACCCAAATGACTGATATAAAATAAAAATCTATTATATTATATTATATTATATTATATTATATTATATTATATTATATTATATTATATTATATTATATTATATTATATTTATTATATTATATTATATTATATTATATTATATTATATTATACTAGGGGGCTCCGCCCCCTGCTCGCTTCGCTCGCCAACCCCTGGCGTTGGGACATGACAAAGAGTGAGATGTATGAATTAGATATAGAATAGTGTGCAGCTTTGGATGATGCGCATAGAAATAACAAATAGAGTGTTTGGCATATATTAATGTTTTATTGGAATATTTCTTTGTATACAACATTAGTAGTAAAGATGGTGTCTTGTCCTTGAATGAGTCTTCCTTGGCATGGATCATTTATAATTTTAACTCTAACGTCAGATGAACGTCGAACACGTGAGAAGGCAACATTGCGTTGGAATGTAGGTGTGTTGTTTTTATCAGGACGTAAATGTAGAATAATATCTCTGTGAAATGGAAGCTCACCATCTTTACTTTGAAAGACAATCGCCACTTCATTAACGACGGGTAGATTGTATCGTCTTGGATCTTGTCCTTTGTCCTTTATCAAGACCAAAGCAATTGTAGTTGCCGCTATACCTTCTGCATTTGCTTTTGTATTTGCCTCCTTTTCAACTTCATGTAGCATTTTTATAGACTTAGCTAATGGGTGATTGTTTATGACATGAGTGACGTTTCTCATTATAAGCTCTGTGCATTGTTTGTTTTCAGGAAGGTTCATGTGTAGATTTGTGCATATTTGCGTTGTTGATTTGTTTCAGGGTGCACTGTTGCAATGCGATGCAATATTTGTCCACATATGCGAAAGTAGTATGGGCCATTGCCTTTTGGTGGCCTGATATTTACTCCGTTAGATGCAAAAGCAAATGAACTATTGTAGGATCTAATGCAGTTCATAAAGTTTTTACTTTCAGGCACATCGTTAGTTAGAAGCTTCTTTAGATATTCAGCATATGAATGTAAAGGAGGCAGTCTACTCTGACCTTTTTGACAACAACGTGTAAATTCATTATTTGTATTGCCAGTTGTTTCTTCTGTGAAGTTAAGTGAATGACAATGATTGCAAATGACATTCATTAATCCCAATGAATTTTCCTCAATAGTGGATTCCTTATTGAAGGCGTTTTCAGCCATTTGGCGTAAGCGTTTAACAGGTGTGTGGCGTTGATGTCCGCGACGGGCATTTTTTTCTTTTTGCGTTTGATTGCCTTTTTGTTGCATGTCCATTATTTGTGACGCGCAATTTGTTTCTTTTTTTTTATTCGCCTCCGCTTTGCGCAAAGTCCGTTTCAGTCTACGCCGTGCATTGTTTGTATCGAGCCTTGTCCGTTTTTGTATGTCGGTCATTTGAGCTTGGTGCTTTTCGCGTCTTGCTTTTTTTTTTTCTGTCAGTTCATTTGTGCTTTGTTTACGTCTCCGTTCATTTATTCTGTCTCTTTGCTCCCTTTTTTGTATGTCTGATACGCGAGCTCTTTCGGTTTGAAATCGCGCTTCTTTCGATGCAGCACTTTGACACGCGCGCTGAATGCGTCTACGTTCATTGTGTCGGTCCATTTGGGCACGTTCCCGTTATCCTTTCCAAATCGTTTTGTACCCGTGACCGTGTATTCATGACTTGTTTCTTTCTCAGCATGCGAAATATGGATAAGTAATAAGGAGGATCGCACTCACTGTTAATATGTATCCTTTTCTGCAGTTGAACGGTTAATAGTGCTTTATTGAAAGGACATCCACCTATGCTGACACCTATGCTGCCTAGTGTGAAGGTGTCGACGTTCACTTTAGAATATGTGGCTTTGGGTGTCACTTCTTATGGATGTGTGGGGGGGATTGTTGTTGCGCGAGCGTCTTGTTTCTTTTTGTGTTCCTGTGTCTTGTTTGAATCCCCCTCTTTGTGTGTGTCCCGTCCCTTGTTTGTAGGGTCTGTGGGGTGGTTTTGTGTTCTTTTTTTTTGTCTTCCATGGGCTTGTTGAATCCCCCTCTTGGTGTGTGTCCCGTCCCGTCCCGTCCCGTGCCTGTAGGGTGGGGGGGGGTGTGGTCGTGCCTTGCTGTTGTGCGCTCGTATGTTCTTTTGTTGTGGTGTGTCTAGTTTCGTGTGCAATGTGTTTCGTGCTTTCCCCGCGTTTGACTACTTTTTTATGTTTCTGCCTCATTTCTGTGACTCCTTTTTGTATGTGCTCACTCCTTGTTTCTGTGGTCTCGTCCGCCTCTCGCGGCCCCTCATCCGCCTTTGTCGCCCTCTTTTGTCCGCCTTTCTCCGACTCTCACGGACTCTTTTTGCGCCTGCGCCTCTCGCGGACCCTCATCCGCCTCTCTCGCCCTCTTTTGTCCGCCTTTCTCGGCTCCTCAGCCGACTCTCGCGGACTCTTTTTGCGCCTGCGCAATACGTCTTTTTGCAGCTACGGCCCATGGCCGGATGTGCCTGCGTCCATCATTCGGTTTAGCATTCTCGGTTAGTAATATGGATTATATTATATTATATTATATTATATTATATTATATTATATTATATTATATTATATTATATTATATTATATTATATTCTGGTTCTTCTTATATCTTTGAATTGAGCCACCACTCTTGAAATTTCTGTGCATATAACAACTGTCCATTGTGGTTGTTCACAGGACATTTGCTGACTTTTTAGTCATCTCTTAGTCATCTTTCAGTACATTTTGTTGTTCACTTGATCTTTATTTGATTTCCGACATTTATTAACCCTTTTATGCTATTTCTTTAAGATGAATGCTATGTCACCCTAAAATTATTCTTCCATACAGCATCACAACAATGCATAAAAATCTCAAAGTTTCTTCCCTTCAAAAATCCCAGGGTATGGTGGGCAAAGGATCTTTCACATAATATCTCAAAAAACGAGTGGAAGTCAGCCATGCATAAAATACACTCCAGATACATATGCATGAAGCATTCAATCATTCAACTTAAAATCTTTTATTGAGCACAATTCTCTCATTTAAAATTTTCCAAAATGTATCCAGGCCAATATCCAACCAATGAAAAGTGCAATTGAGCTACAGGCCCGCTGGGCCACAAAGTACAGCAAAGTGCAGCAGATTACCTTAAAGTTCCCATGTAACCGTACAGACCCATCATGGCTGACCACTGGAACAACAGGTATGATCTACTCAGAATGAAAAACAGGATCTAGGACTCCCAGTTTCACAAGTGTTAGGTCTTAAAGCAGAGGGAACATGCCCTGACTTCAAAATACCTTGATTGACAATTTGGTTGCACTCTGAATGTCACTTTAATTCCCTTCATACTACTCATTTCCTCTCAGACAACAGCTTGATGCTTTCTCAGGACCACAGCCAACTCAGAGTCTTCAACAGATACAACATTTGCCTTGGTCCAATCCACATGTACATTATTAAACAATAATAAATGACAAAAATCAAACACAAAATGTCTCCAAGACTACTACCACAATGATGCAATTCAGTGGCAAATAAGTGTTGTGCCAATCGTGAAGAAAATGTGACAATGATGACTTCAGGGGTATGGACATGTCCTATGGGCAGCATCAGGAACCATCGCTGACATCGTCTACAACTTCACAGTTGATGACCAACGCCCATGAGGATGGGCAAAGCATAAATGACAGGACACAATCAGAATGGACAAGAAGATCAACTACACCCGAGCCATGCACTTGATTGTGCAAAATGGCATACTGCTATCCAAAAAGCAGACACATCACCAGCGAGACAACACTACAATGAAGAAGAGAAGAATAAATGTCAAAAAATATTCTCAGTTTTCAAGATCAAATCTCTGTGGTAGAATTCATTTTTGTTTTGTACATAAAATTCTCAGCCTGCCCTGTAGGTGGTAAAATTCAGCATATATTACTTTTCTGACCAAGATGGCATCAGTGATTAACATGACCTGTTTCTAAACATAACACTTCAACTGGCAGTAGTAAGTGCACAATATTAGAGCTGGGTACCTTGTATGCTGCACTGATTAATGGTAAAAACCTGACAAACCTTAAAGTTCACTTACATAGCCGTCATTAATCAGCCAACAATCCACTTGTGGGCAACAGAAAAGAGAGGCTGAAAAGCACAGGCAATAAGAGCACACATGCAAGTGTAAGTTCACATAATATGAAATGGCAAACATTAACGTCATGTTTGCAGAGGGCAGCAGTTTAGGGTGGAAACTCAGTTCAACATCAAAAACTCAAAGAAGCTTCAAGTAAACCTTTTTGTATTGAAATGTGCAGGCTATGTGACATGCTGTCATCCATGTGCTGTATGAATAAATACACCCCAGTGAGCAAAAAGCTGTCGGCACTGAAATGGCACACAAAAATATGGTTTTAGTCGGCCCAATACCTGTCTGGGTCCTCGGCCGCACTTTGGCATATAAACCACACTGTGGCACTTGGTAATGAATGGGCCAGATCTATCTTACGCGTCACATAATTGACTAAGCATACAATCAGCGAGCCTGCATTCTCTATGCGTCACACTACAGGTGGCCCACTCTTAGTGCAAACATGATTTTTTATTATTATACTTTCGTTAGTATAATTTTATTTTTTATTTTCTTACAGACTGTTTGTTTATATGTCTAGACGTCATTTTAGTTACCAGCTTGCTGCCTATCTAAATATTGTGTTGTAGCATTGCCATATAGAAAGTTTTCATTTTTGTACAGTATGTCCTGTTTCATGATTGTTAAATGTCAGTAACAACGTTGGTCACTCAGATACCTGGTTTGTAAATCTGGGGTCTGTGACTTTAAAAAGGATTGCACAGATGCAGAGGGGCTTGTGGGAATTGTAGTTTGTAGTTGTAGGCACTCAACATATTAAACCAGAAATGAAGGGTGTGGAGGAACTTTTTGACTTTTCCATTTTCCCCCAACTTCTTCATCAGCAGCACCTAAAAGCCCTTTATGAAACTGGACATTCACAACAGAAGATGATTTTGCATAGCCATCAGTTATAGGAACAGGCACTTTTTCTCCCAATCCTGTCTGCAGTTGCTTTTTGTGAAGAGGCGCACTTCAGAAAATCATTCATCTTCTGGACTCTTGTGGTAGGACTGTGCTCATTAGCCATTTTCTGAGAAACAGTTTACAAAAGGTAACTACTGTATCACATCTATTCTTCTATTAACTGTTGTTTGCCCTTCAGGATCCACACCCATCACTTACAGTAAAGACTTTTTCAGGACTATAGATAGCGTCGGAGGGTTTGTTCATGGCATTTGTTTTGTATTTTTGTCACTACCTTTCTTTGCTGTATTTGTAAATAGTTATTATAGTAAATTGTTGATATAAATATTTGTTCCTTAATGTATTTAATCTATTCTGACATTTTTCTGGTGTATGTTGTTAATATTCAGGTGTTGGGGTAGAAAATGCTGTAGAGCTTAAGTGTTGGCCTGATTCCATCCATCCCTTATTTTACAAGCATAGCGGCTTCATTGTTACGCAAATCTGTCGATGACCTCAGCACTCTCCAGAAGTCGGGGTTCACTGCAGTGCAATATAAACTTACTGTGTCTTACTGTAGATGTCAGAGCATGAAGTTTATATCAGCAGTTGGAACAGAACTAGGATCTTAGTCTATAATACACCTCAACACCTCATCTAACAACTGCAATTTTAGGTGTGTTCATGTCATTAAATAATTTTAACTAAACCACTGAGGCAGTAAATAATTTTTTACAATATCTTAACAGCTGCTGTTAGATAATACTCATAGCTGCCTTCTTTTCCCATGTTAATTTCCCAACACAGTTCTAAATACTTTTATCAACAATGGCAAGATGAGAAATATACATTTTACACAAATACAATTTTATTAATAAAAATAACCTTTTAACACAAAATTAAGAACTTACTTAAGACCTTATAAACTAGTCCAAACTTTCTTTGTCTCAGAATGAAACTGGTAACTGTTTTTAAACAATGTTCTTCCACATAAAATCAGAGTTATAGAAATCAGAGTACATCTTGCCTGAAGAAGGGGCCTGAGTTGCCTCGAAAGCTTGCATATTGTAATCTTTTCAGTTAGCCAATAAAAGGTGTCGTTTTGCTTGGCTTTTCTCTACATTCATAATGGCTAACACGGTACAACACCCTAGTACTACACATAAAATCAGGAAATTCCATAAGACCTTGTAAACTTGTCCAGGCTTTGTCACAGAATGTTAACTGGTAACTCAATTCTCTCTCTTTCACACACAATCACAATCTTCCTTCACTTCTCCATCTTGCACCTTAACCCACCTTCCCAGTCTGAAGAAAATGGAAGACAGTGCATCATCACATTCTCAACATCTTAGTCTGTTGAGTTTTGTAATATAGAGGGTTTTTTTCTAATAGCATCTTAAAAGCCAAGAGACATTTAAATAGTTATGACAACAATGGAGACTTGTGTTAAACACGTGTGCAAACACTTTAACTGTGATGTCTGCCTGAAAAACAAATTGTACTGTAAGAGTATAACTAAAAGAGTCATGGGAAATATTACATTATCTAGTTTAAAAAATATACTGATAAATCAGTGATCACTTAGCCAAGAATGGTTGAGTAAAACTAACTTTGATAAAATTGCAATGCACTATAAATTAAAGCAAAGAGAATAAAAAGGAAAAACATTTACTAGTGACCACATTTTTTGGTTGAAGGGAGGCAAAGCATGTTTCCCCATTGAGCCGCCTGTAATTCACATTTGCTCAGAGTTCTCTTCATATTTCCCCACACTGTCTCCTTATTGTTTCTTCTGGTCAAACCTGAATGATTAATCGGCGGAGATGCGACTGTGGCCAATGTATAGGCAGGCTGCACACATGTAGAGGTGAAGATCACTTGATCTCAGTTGCATGAAAAGGTGTTTGCTGAAAAATGGATGACTTACCAATTTTTCTTTCATGTCCGGACTGTGCAGTTTACATTCCAAAGCATGGTCTTTTAGTGACAGAAGCCCCTCTTTAGTGTTGTCAGTGGAGGTCTGTTGTTGTGCTTACATCAGTTTCAGAATTAACACTTTCACAAAATGTACAAATATAACAGAACATGTGTGCTTCTATTAAAGAATATAACTGCAGAAAAAGAACCTGCAGTAGGGTGTGACATTGACAACCCTTTGCTATGACCGCTTCGGTGGCGCAACGGTATCAACTGTTGACTGTTGTGATATATGGCCGACCGTTCATCCCGGCCAATACCCCCAAGCCACCAGATGGAGTTCTCCCTGCAGCATGGAGGTGCCCCGAAGGCCAGCAGGGAATCCTGGACAATATAGTTTTTATCCACAGCCCTGCTGGATACCATGGGGGCCACTAGAGGACGCTGCAGGGAGACCCAAGGATTATTACGTGCCCTACACCCCGGAAGTACGTCTTAGTCACAGCGACAGGAGGAATGACGTACTTCCGGGATGAAGAAGAAGAGTTTTTATATGACCCAGAAGTGTTCCTAGTCACGTGGACAGAGACAGCGAAACACTTCCGGGTCAAGGACTATAAAAAGACAGAGAAAACACCAGAGAGTTGAGCTGAGCTGGGTGGAAGGGTGGCAACACGTCTGGGAGTGGAGGATTGTTTATTGTAGAGTTTAAGAGTATTGTGGAGTGGAGGGTGCTATGTGCACATTATTATTGTAAAATAAAGTCGTATTGGACTTTTATCTGGTGTCTGGTGTCTGGATCAAGGATTCAAGGGAGCAATAGCGCCCTCTACCTGTTACACTGGTAATCAAAACTTCACGGGTTCGATCCTGGACGAGTCCGTTTTGAGAAGTGAGCTGTTCTTATTCTTACTATTTTAGATTAAAAACATACATTTGATTTGAGTCTGTAACAGCCGGCGTAAATTTATGATACTTGTAAAGGTTAGCTTTGTTTTTTTTTTATTCAGTTTTATTCTCTCAGTTGCGTTCACAATACCCACCCCTCACCCCAACCCAATCTCACGCTATAACAGAGGTGAACTCAAATGATGATGACGGTTCCACATCGGAGAAAAAATGCACGTCGCACTTTTGCCATCGCTGTACTTTGTATATGTACATGGGAAGCTCTGCATTCTACTTTTAATTCATTTCTACTCTAATTTATATTTTTTATTTCTTACTATATTGAGGAATTGTTCTGTTCTGTGTACTGCATTGTATTGTATTGACCCCCTTCTTTTGACACCCACTGCACGCCCAACCTACCTGGAAAGGGGTCTCTCTTTGAACTGCCTTTCCCAAGGTTTCTTCCATTTTTTTCCCTACAAGGTTTTTCTTTGGGGAGTTTTTCCTTGTCTTCTTAGAGAGTCAAGGCTGGGGGGCTGTCAAGAGGCAGGGCCTGTTAAAGCCCATTGCGGCACTTCCTGTGTGATTTTGGGCTATACAAAAATAAACTGTATTGTATTGTATTGTACTTTGACTTTACACTGTAGGAAAATAAGTAAATAAATCAGGATAAATAGGTAAATAACATTCAATCTGGCTCTTATATACAAAGTACAGCAACGGCAGCTTCCACCTTCAGCTATAGACTCTCCACGCTAGTGTTTAGATCTGGACGGTGCATGTACATGCTGCACTTTGTATATAAGAGCCAGATCGAATGTTATTTACTTATCCTGTTAAAGTAATATGGAGGGTAGATCTATGCATCTCTTGTTTAATTTTATCCATGCAAACAGCAAAATTTTGTGGAAAAAGAACTTTATATTTACTTGAGATGTTGACCCCTAGGTATTTAAACTGATCTGCAATGATAAAAGGGAAGATGTCTAATCTAATGTTGTTTGCTAGAGAATTCACTGGAAAGAGCACACTTTGGTTCAAATTAATTTTGATTCCAGATATCTTATGAAATTCTGCTAGTGCTGTTAGGACTGCAGGCACAGAATTTTGTGGGTCTGATATATACAGTACCATATCATCTGCATATAGTGATATTTTCTGTTCAAGTCCTTCTCTGAAAATCCCCTTTATCTCTGATGCATTTTGAAAGTATACAGCCAATGTCTCAATGGCAATTGCAAATAGCAGTGGTAACAAGGGGAATCTTTGTCTAATACCGCATTCTATTTGAAGTAGTCTGAAATAATGTTCTTAATACAAACTGAAGCTTCTGGACAGGTATACAGTAGTTTCATCAATGAACATATGTTTGGGCCAACCCCAAATTTATGCAAAGTGGTGAACAGGTAATCCCATTCAACCATATCAAATTATTTTTCTGCATCAAAAGATAATATTATCTCCAGAGTGTTAGACTTTATGGATGGATATATTACATTAAACAGGTGTCAAAAATTGGAAGCGAAATGTCTACTTTGAATAAATCCGGTTTGGTCTAGTAATATTACTGATGGGAGCACTTTTTCAATTCTTCTACCTAGGGCATTTCGAGAGTATCTTAACATCATTATTCAGAAGTGAGATTGATCTGTATGATCACATTTTAATACATCTTTATTTTTCTTAGGAAAAATGGTAATTAATGCTTGTCAAAAAGATTGAGGTAGAATTTTTTTTTATCTCTGGCTTCTATAAATGTTGCTAATAAGAGGAGAGTTAACTTAACTGAAAAGTTTTTATAAAATTCAGCAGGGTAGCCATCAGGACCTGCTGGTTTCCTACTCTGAAGTGAGTTTATAGTGTCTAGTAATTCTGATAATGTTAGAGGTTTATCTAATTCCTCTGCACTGAGAGTATTTAGCTGTGGTAGCTGTAATGTATCAAAAAGCACATTAGATTGTGTCTTGTGTTCTTTAAAAAAAGGTAGATTATAATGACTTATAGTAGTTTCTAAAAAGGTACATTACTGTATATTTTCATGGACAATGTTTCTACCTCCATCTGTGTTGGTGATTACTGATATTGCATTGCAAACTTTGTGCTTGTGGATTTTTTTTGAGCTAAGATCTTTTAAGCCTTCTCTCCATGTCCGCAGTAATGTCGCAATTCAAATTGAGTTGTTTAATTTCTTTTGTTGGCAAGAGGTTGAGTTCTGATTGCAAAGCCTGTCATTTCCTAAAAAGTGCCTCATTTGGAGACCTGGGGCCTCATGCATAACACCATGCGTAGAATTCACACTAAAACATGGCGTACAAGGTGCCTACTACCACTCCCCAACTCCTCCCAGAATTATGTCTCTTTGAATATGAAAATCAATATAAATAGCCCTTAAACTCAGCGTTCTCAGAAAAAGACAATGGCAAAAGCATGGGGGAAAATCTAGAATTTCAGCGAATACCAAGCGGAGGCAAGGAAAAACTTACTATTTGTTGGTTTAAACAGTGATATAAACAACAAAAGGAAGTTGAACGAATGACATAGACTGTCGGAGAAACTCGAAAGTTCAAATTTACAAAGTCGCCCAGTGCCCAAAATAAAAAAGAAGTTGTCAGATATGAAAGACTTCGTGAAAAGGCGAGTCGTAGCCCACCGTCTGAGTGTCATATGAAAGCTTATTAGGGTACAGGGAAAAGAAAAAAAAAATAGGCACATAGTGGGCAAAAAAAGCTCGAAATGTCAACTTTAGTCTCGAAATTTCCACTTTAATCATATAATTTATTTTGTTATTTAAGTAGAAAATCATAAACCATCTTAAAATCGTTTAATTTGCTGGTTTCTCAAATACCATTGTAACTAAAGGAACACATTAAATGCTCTGTATTGTATGTGTTCTTCTATGTGCTCTATGTGTATGAATCACTATGTGCTTCTTAAACGTGCTTTCTCTTCCTCCAACAGGACACAGAATCCATTACAGTCATGATATTACAGCTCTCTGAATAATTTAAATACTGAGATGTATACTTGATATCATTTTCATGATGATAAGAATTAAAGCATGTATTACCCATGGGAACACGATGGTGCAGTGATAGTGATGAGCTGGTACTGCGTCCAGAGATTGTTCCTGCCTCCTGCAAAATGCTTACTGTGCTGTGCGCGACCTTCGATGAAATAATTTATTGCAGCAGTACTGTCTCTTTCAAATGTATTAACCACCAATTCCTGTCCTTCCTTTTCTTTCTCCAAGTACCCAATCACCACACAATCATCTCTTTAATATATGTCAAGCCATCTGTAAGCTTAGAACGTCGATTCTTCAAAACTTTTAAGGAACATTGAAATATCTTCGTAGTACATGTTTAATTATTCTATCCATTTATCCATCCAGTGTCATACCAGCCCCAGAAAGAAAACAGCACGAGGCAGGAACAGTCCATGAAAGGGGCACCAGCTCGTCGCTAGCGCTGCAACACCGTGTCCTCAAATGTTTAATTACTAACAATATAGATTATTTAAATGATGTTAACATTTCATCTGTATAATGTACTAAACATATTTTGCTGCATTTCATCTTAAAAATGATATCGTCATCATATGTAAATATGCGCTTTAAAGTGTCTCAGGTTGTGCAATATTATAACTGTATCGCAAGTTTACAATGAGATAATTGTACTTATAAGTACAAACAGTTCTACAAGGAGCACTTGATGGACTGATTGAGTGTGTTTATAGTTCTTAGGATGAAACTGTTTCTGAACCGCGAGGTACGTACAGGAAAGGCTCTGAAGTGTTTGTCATATGAGAGCAGTTCAAATATACTGTGTGCGTGGCTGAGGCAGCATGTGCTTGATGCTGTATACCGATAATTCTCTTTCCGATCAGCTGCTGTAGAGCTATGATTCAACACTCAGATACATTGGGATAAATACTTGAGAGTAACAATGCTAAAGCAGCTATGGTATTTGGAATAGTTTGACCATTCCATGGACCGTTATATTTTTACAGGTTAATTACAATCAGATATCTTAAACTAATAAACAATATGCATTTAATTTCACTGTATTTGATAAAGCCACGTCAGGGATGTGGATCTAAAGAAGAAAGTGAAACCACACTGAAAGAAAAGCATTGCTTTGATGCTGGATTCCACCAGTTTGCAAAACCGAGCAGAGAACTTATGTACGCCAGGGATTGAGCTGGCGTGAAAATGTGTGTGGCTTTATGCCAAGTTTAGTTTTTATACATCGCGATGTGAGCGTGGAAATGGGCGTACACAACATTTTTGTGCGTACGCACTGTCTATAAATGAGGCCCCTGTAATGTTCTTGATCTATTCTGGTAATTTCAATGATTAACTCTGATGCCTTCTTGGTTTCCAATTTATTTTTGTGGGAAAGATATGAGATAATTTGTCCTTTTAAAAAAGCCTTCAGAGTTTCCCTAAGTATTCCTGCAGAAACATCAGAGGATGCAATACTCTTTTAAAAAAATCAATTTGTTTGGATATAAATTTTGTACAGTTCTCATCAGCTAATAACAAGGAGTTAAGACGCCAGCTGTGAGATGAGTATGTGGGGCATAGTGATGTGGGGCGAGGTCAGAGATAACAATAGCATTGTATTTGCAAGATTTGATCGCGGGCAAGAAATTGTTATCTATTGAGAAATAATTCTTGAGTAATGATGTACTGGTGGGAAGGAATATGCTCTTAAGTATGGATTTAGAAATCTCTGTGGGTCTTATAAGCTATGATCAATTAATAACTGTGTAATTATTATTGCAGTGTTAGATGTTTTCACCCCTGTAGCTGAAGTCCTATCCAGGTCTGGATTTAAAACACAACTAAAGTCTCGGGCCATTGTAATTTTGTGAGTGTTCAAGTTAGGAATGGATGCAAATACGTTTTGGATGAAATCTCTATCACCCACATTGGGTGAATAAATATTTATCAAAATTACATTACAATTAAATAAATTACCCATAACCATCACATATCGCCTTCAGGATCTGACACTACTGATATTACAAATGAAATTGTTCTTTGAATTAAGATTCCCACACATCTAGTTTTCTTTATATAGCTGGAGTGGAATATTTGGCCAGTTCAGTCTCCTTGCAACTGAAACTGATCCTTGCTTAATAAGTGGGTCTCCTGTAAAAACACTATCTTGGCATTTAGACCTGATAGGTGAGAGAATAGTTTCTTCCTCCTTAGGTCATGACTGAGACCTTTGACATTCCAGCTCACAAAGTTTACTGTTTGGCCATAGAGACATTGCTTCTGAACTTTTATTGCCATTCTATAATCTTAAATTAAGGTTGTTCATTGTTACATATGATAGCTTTAATCCTAATTACCAATATTGCAAGAAGTTATGGCTATGAAGCCTATTGTTGTGTTGGCACTTACAATTGCATGGATGAAAAGGATAGTTTAGAAATAGCTTGATCTTCTTCTTCTCTCCTTTTTCTCTCCTCTCCTTTGCCTCCCCAAGTGAGGCAAGACTACACTTCGCAAAGTCCAAGAGATGCTTTTCTGTATCTGTTTGCTTCGCCTTGGCCAAATTATTTGTATCTATTGTCTGGGTTATCATTTTTCTGCAGATCATACTCAACTCTATTTCAATATCAAAAATTGTAACTTCATCAGGGCTTTCTCAGCTCACAACTTGCCTTAGTGAAATTCATACCTGGATGGAACAGAATTCTTTAAAATTAAATTTCAACAAAACCGTCGAACTGCGGAACGCCATTGGAAAAAAGATGGACTGATTGTTTCTAAACAGATTTTTAGGACTTCTCTATTCAACTTCCAGGTTGCAGTTAAGAAAACTAAACAAGATTTCTTTGCTGATTTAGTATCCCGTCATTCTAAGAATCCTAGGGTCTTATTTAATTCAATTAATGCGGCCATTCACCCTCATTCTGTGATGGGATTAAATAGCACTATTCATTCATGTGAGCAGTTTCTTTCATTCTTTGTCAGCACAATCGATACTATCTGCTGTGGCATTGTTCAAACGGGCTATGAACTTCCTACTGTTAAACAGGGCATTGTCTTGGAATCTTTTGATCTTGTCTCACTTTCACAGTTAAAAAGAACTATTGACACCCTTAACACTAGAATTACTAGAGCCTACGAAAAAACTCGTAGATCCGTCCCACCTTAAATAGCTTCTTAAATCCGTTCGCAGCTCTCCGCCAGCGTCTTTTGTCCTCTAAATGTGCAGATAAAGACAAGCTGCCAGCAGCCGGCTATTCCAACCCCCACCGACTTAGAACGTACACGAATTTCTCCCAGCTCATGCCTTGATTGAATATCTGGGAGTGAAGTGGAGTTTTAGAGTGGAAACAATAGATCGTTATTTGGAACACACACATTTCATGTGTGTTCCGTTTCTACAGCAATCTGTGTAAACACATTGTTAAAACAGAAACTTTTTCATATTTTAGTAATAAATGTTATAAAATGTAGGCATAAACTATAGAATGTATGAAGCATGAAGTCCAAACATCAAATAAACACTTTCACGAAAGGTACAAATATAACAGAACAAGTGTGCTTTTATTCAAAAATATAACTGCAGAAAAAAAAGCCGCCTTAGTGTGTGTCATTGAAACTCATTTACTACGGCTTCCGCCATGGTGCAACAGTATCAGTTGCTGACTGGGAAACAAAAGGTCACGAGTTCGATCCTACACAACTCCCTTTTGAGCTGTGAACTGCTCTTATTTTTACTATTTTAGAATAAAAAGATACATTTGATTTCAGTCTGTAACAACCGGTGTAATTTATGATATTTGTAAAGGTTAGCTTTGTTTTTTTTAATTCACTTTTCATTCTCTCTGGATCCTTCCCTACCACCCCCCTCCCCTTATCTGACACTGCTGTTTTCACATAAAGACGCGCTATAGCTCTACATTGTATCACAATACATACGACCACGTGTTTTTTTTCCCCCAATCTTGCCAGTCCCCACATGTTGCAGTATGCTGTTTCTTTTGTACTCCTGGACATGCAGAGGAAAGCATAGTAAAGAGTAGTAACTTCAGCGCTATATGCAATCATCAGACACCCACCATTATCTCAAAACACCATGCACATTCACAGTAATTCCCAGTTATGTCCACCACTCACACCCACGCCCACAACCATACAGAACTGATTTCACATCAGAGAATTTCCAGTTCGAGCATAAATTCACAAACGATCTGACGCTGTTCATTTTCAAATAATATTGTATTAGTGCGATGATGTTTTCACATATATTGTCTTTCTTTCAGGTGTGTAATAGAAATTACAGTCACAGAATCTGCTATCAGAAACAACAACATTGCTGATTTGGAAGCAGAACAACTGCGGATAAAAGTTTCGGCATGTCTCAGCAATGCAAAACCCCCTGCATCCAATATCAGCATTGAGGAGAGGAAGGCCCTCACGGCACTCAGCAAGGACAACAACATCATCATCCTTCCAGCAGACAAGGGGATATGCACAGTTGTGCTAAACCAGACAGACTACCATGAGAAAATTTTGTCTCTGCTCAGTGACAAAAATACTTATGAGCCCTTAAAGTGAGATCCAGGTAGTGGTTACAAGAAAAAGGGGATAGATTGTCTTAAGCAGTTAGTTCAGGACAATGCTATTGACCGGACCACATACCACAGATTATACCCAAGGGAATCTACACCAAGTCTGTATGGTCTACCAAAAATACACAAACAGGGTGCTCCTTTAAGACCCATTGTCTGCATGATCAATTCAGTCACGTATAACATCTCCAAGTTCCTGGCCGCTGTTCTTAACCCGGTGGTAGGCAGCTCAAAACACCACATTCAGAACACATTGGATTTCGTGGAGAAAGTGAGAGAGGTCATTATGGAGGCAGAAGAAACCTTGGTCTCATTTGATGTTACATCTCTCTTCACTTGTGTCCCAGTGACTGAAGCAGTGGAGGTAGTACGTAAGAGATTACAGAATGACCCCACTCTCAGTAAAAGAACCTCTCTCAACGCAGACCAAGTGTGCCTGCTTTTGGAACTGTGTCTTCAATCAACATATTTCATATACAAAAGCCAGTACTACAGGCAGAAGCACGGGTGTGCCATGGGTTCCCCTGTTTCACCTATAGTAGCCAATCTATATATGGAAGAAGTGGAAAAGAGGGCTCTATCATCCTATCCTGGAACACCACCGAGCCATTGGTTCAGATATGTGGATGACACCTGGGTGAAAATCAGATCTCAGGAGGTACCACAGTTCACAGACCACATCAACGGGATGGACAAACACATCAAGTTCACCAGAGAGGATATGAAAAATAACAAGCTAGCCTTCTTAGACTGTGAAATTTCCATCGTCAACGGGGGACATTTGAAAGTGTATGTGTACTGTAAACCCACACATACGGACCAGTATCTAAGGTTTGACTCTCACCATCCACTAGAGCACAAACTAGGTGTCATTAAGACTCTACAACACAGAGCTAACACCATTCCCACAGACTCAGAGGCCAGGGAAGCAGAAGAACACCACGTCAAAAAGGCCCTGAGTAAATGTGGATATCCCAGCTGGTCCTTTGTCAAAGCAGGGAGGACACCTAAAGAACGCTCCAAGCGATTCATGAGAGAGGAAGGACATCCACTGCCTAAGCGAAAACCCTTAGTGATCCCGTATGTGTCAGGAGTATCGGAACAGCTGAGGCGCATTTTCTTGAAACACCAGGTCTCAGTGGCTTTCAAACCCCAAAACACGCTACGCCAAAGATTGGTCCATCCCAAGGATCGGGTCCCACGGCACAAACAGAGTAACATAGTTTACGCAGTTAAGTGCCAGGAGGAGTGCCGTGAATTGTACATCGGGGAAACCAAGCAGCCACTGGCTAAGCGCATGTCACAACACAGAAGAGCTTCCTCATCAGGCCAGGACTCCGTAGTCTATTTACATCTACAGGATAGTGGTCACTCCTTTAAAGATGAAGAGGTGCACATCCTGGACAGGGAGGAGCGCTGGTTTGAGAGAGGAATCAAGGAGGCCATTTACGTGAAAAAGGAACGACCATCTCTGAACAGAGGAGGGGGCTTAAGGGTACATCTGTCGCCATCTTACAATGCTGTGATTGCAGTCATTCCTCAACCCTCTATGAATGGTTCACACGTCTACTAATCAGTGGACAATTTGCATATCACTGATCAACTGGCCCTTTGTCAATGTCAATGTCTGTGATTAAGCAAAGGAACTGTTTATAAGGTTGGGGAAACCTGCAGTCAATTGAGACTGAGGAAGAGACTTGGATAAGTCTCGAAATATTTCTCCCACTTAAAAACTTTGTCCAGATGAACAGAATCAAATTTCTAGGATGTGTAATAGAAACCACAGCATAGAGAGGAGTGAGTACATTGTAACAGGTACACACGTTGTAAATGTAAGAAAGACGATCCTTGCGTGTGTGTGAACTGTTAACATTTGAATCTGATGATTGCATATAGAACGTCTTATTCAGTGCGCATATTGAGTGCGCGGAACAACATGCAGTTCCAGTTGCTGTGTGCTACAACATGCTGGCGGTGATCAACACACATTTTAAAAAAAGAAAGAGACAAATATATGTGATGTTTTGAAGAAATCATTTTATGACGTGAATAGTACCAATCTGAAAACATAATCGCACTAATGCAATATTATTTAAAAACGAACAGCGTCAGATTGGGTGTGAATTTATACTGTGGCGCTGTTAGAGTCAGATCAGGAAGCTGAATAAGCTCCTGTTCTGACTCTAAGTAAAAAAGTATGAATTAAGCAACAGAAATAACGGCGATCGACATTTTAAACTTAACGATTTACAGTGCATACCAATTTATAAATTTTATGTTTGTTTGAGGTTACAAAGAAAAAAAAAGAACACTTCTTCGCCAGTGGGGAATCGAACTCGGGTCTCTAAGGTACGGCAAGGCTGCTGTGCTTTGAGTTAGCAAATCTTACCGTTACGACACGAAATGTGTTGTAACAGCTTTGAACCTTTTGTGAAAGTGTTTATTTGATGTTTGGACGTCAGACTTCACAAATTCTATAGTTTATGCCTATATTTTGTAACATTTATTACTAAAATATGAAAAAGTTCCTGTTTTAACAATGTGTTTACACAGATTACTGTAGAAACGGAACACACATGAAATGCGTGTGTTCCAAATAACGATCTATTATTTCCACTCTAAAACTCTAGCAGTTCATTCACTCCCAGATAATCAAACAAGGCATGAGCTGGGAGAATTTAGTGAACGCTCTGCGACAGTGGGGGATGGAATAGCTGGCTGCTTGCTGGCTCGTCTTAATCGGCACATTTAGAAGACAAAAGAGAGGCAAGAACGGTTTTAAGGTGGGCCAGATCTACGAGTTTTTTCGTAGACTCTGGTAATTCTAGTGTTAAACCAGTTCTTTGTCCTCTTGATATTGTTCCACCATGCCTCGTAGTGGAACCCTTTGATGTTTTGGGTTCATCTTTACTAACCATTATCAATGGTTCTATTGGTGAGGGGGTTGTGCCCTCATTTGTTAAACATGCTCCGGTGTGTCCCTGTCTAAAAAAGGCAGAATTAGATTCTGGAGTTTTAGCCAATTTTGCCCGATTTCCCAACTGCCATTTCTGGCTAAAATTCTAGAAAGAATTATTTATAATCAATTGGTTGATCACCTTAACTCCAATAATTTATTTGAGATCTATCAATCTGGCTTTAGGCATCATCATAGTGTTGAAACGGCACTCCTGAAAGTGTTCAACAACATCTCTCTTATTACTGACTCAGGTAATGCGGTACTTCTTCTCCTCCTTGACCTGTCCGCTGCCTTTGACACTATTGACCATGAGATATTGCTGTTGCGGCTTGAACATCTTGTTGGGCTTAAAGGGGCTGCTCTTAACTGGTTCAGGTCATATTTAACTGGTAGACACTTTTCACTGACTTTAAATTCTTCTTCTTCATCTACTGCTCCTCTTAAATATGGTGTTCCTCAGGGATCCATTTTGGGTCCTATCTCATTCTCTATATACCTTCAACCTATTGGAGCTTTTTTAGGAAATTTAACATTTCTTTTCACTGCTATGCTGATGATACTCAGGTTTATTTTCCTGTCTACAACTCTACAACAAATCAACTCCACAACTGTCTGTCTGAACTAAGATCCTGGATGGCTAATAATTTTCTTGATCTGAATAAAAATAAAATGGAGGTGCTTATAGTGGGTCCATCAGCTAAAGCCCAAATTGGTCTTGGAATTCTCGGCTCTTTCTCTGTCTTTTGCAAACCTCAAGTTCGCAATCTTGGTGTTACCTTTGATAGTAACCTCTCTTTTGAGAAACAGATTAATTCTGTAGTCAAGAGTTGCTTTTCCAGCTTCATCTATTAGGTAAGATAAAGCCTTTTTTTATCTTCTAGGGATCTTGAGATAGCTACTCATGCTTTATTCTTTTCTTGCCTTGATTACTGCAATTTGCTGTATTCTGGGATTAGCAAATCTCTGATACACAGGTTACAGTTGGTCCAAAATGCTGCCGCTTGCTCTCTGGTTGGGGCAAGAAAGTATGACTCTGTTTCTTTGATATTAGCTTCTTTACACTGCTGCCTGTCAGTTTTCGAATTGATTTTAAAATCTTGCTGCTAGTTTTTAAATCTTTACACGGGTTTGCTCCTGCCTATTTATCTGAACTGTGTGTTTTACATCAGCCATCTAGAGTGCTTAGATCTTCTGGTCAGCTGTCTCTGGTTGTCCCTCGTACCAAGTGTAAAACAAGGGGGACAGACAGGACTTGTGCAGCTGCTGCTCCTCGCCTGTGGAACTCTTTACCTCATCATATAAAGGAGTCGTCTACAATTGAACTGTTTAAAACAAGAATAAAGACTCATTTCTATTCACTTGCATTCAGTGACCTTCAGTAAAACTGATGGCTTCCTCTTTGTGATTATATTACATTACTTCTATTTTTTATTTATTTATGTTCATATATTTTATTTCTATTTATGTTATTTGTATGTTTTCTTTTATTCTATTATTGTAAAGCACTTTGGCCACAGCATTACTATGTTGTTTTAAATGTGCTATATAAATAAATTGACATTGACATTGACTGTGATCTCATCAGACCTTCTTCTAATGCAAGGAATCTTAGTGTCATTTTTTATTCCCCCCTTTCTTATTCCATCCACATAAACCACTTCAGTAAACTTTCTTACTTTCACCTCCAGTGTTTGATCATTCCTTTCCTTTTCTAATGCTGAGTAGCTTGTCCATGCTTTTATCACACCATGTAGCGATTATTGTAACTAACTACTGGCAGGTACCCCTTCTAATCTTATATGATTCAAAACTCTGCTACAAGAGTCCTGACACAGACTGGCAACAGTGAGCACATCATACACATCCTGCTTTGCCTCCACTGGCTCCCTGTGTCTTACAGGATTAAATATAAAATTCTGTTAATAACCTACAGAGCTTTAAATGGTTTTAAACTGAACAACATCAGTGACCTTCTCCATCATTCTGCTCCTCTTCACACATTAAGATTCTCTGATTCTGGCCATTTTGTTGTGCCCCACGCTAACTTGAACTCTATGGGTGACAACAGGGCAATCAGCTGTGTAGCGCCCAGACTTTGGAATGACCTCCCAAAATGAATGAGATCAGCAGACTCCATTCATTCTTTCAAAAAACAACTGAAAACTCATCTGTTCAGAAAGGCTTCTAACTTAACCTGACATTCTGCCTCCTCTTTCAGTTTACCTCTCTGTCCAGATGGTTTTGTGTGTTATATCACAAACTAGGGGGCTCCGCCCCCTGCTCACTTCGCTCGCCAACCCCTGGTGTTGGGTAATGCGAAATTGTTTGATGTATGCATGAGATACATTAGAGTGTAAAGGCGTAGATGATGCATATAGGAAGTAAAGAATGTATTGTATGGTACATCACAAAGATTTATTGGAATATCTCTTTATATACAATATTTGTAGTAAAGATGGTTTGTTGTCCTTGAATGAGTTTTCCTTGGTTTGGAGTATTTATAACTTTAACTTTAATGTCAGATGAACGCCGAACTCAATAGAGAAGGCTACATAAAGTTGTCCATGTCCAAATACGCACTCAGAGAGGTATATGCCAACTTTGTCCATGGTCTGTCCTTGGGATTTGTTGATTGTCATGGCAAATGCAGGTTTAATGGGAAATTGGCGTCGCCCAAGTGTAAAAGGTAATTCCAGGTCAGAACTTGTAAGGTCAATTGTAGGAATTACAACAGTATTGTTAGGATGTGATCCTGTAAGTATTTTTGCTTCAATAACATTGTTTGTCATGGTGTTGATGACTAAACGTGTACCGTTGCATAAACCTTGTTTAGTATTAAGGTTTCTTAATAGCATGACAATTGTTCCGATTTTAAGGTTAAGATTGTGTTGTGGTAATCCGGCTGGGTTAATAGTGTTCAAATATTCTAAGGGGAAATTAAAATGTTCAATCTCGTCTTCAGAATCCATTTTGTCAGTACTTAGTAAGAGGTGGCTTTCTCCAGGAAATAATGCAATGACTTGGTTATTTATGTGATCAACATCAATATTGTTTGGACATAATATAGCCCGTCGCGTTAACAGTGGTATCTGGTGTATTGTTTTGGAGGCGTGAGCGTAACTCCATTAGTTCTTCCTTGTTTAGCGTTACTAATATGGATAATGGATTGCACTTACTGTTAATACGTAGTGTTTTCTGTGGTTGAATTGTTAATAATGTATGACTGTAATGTGATGAATCACTTATGCTGTATAGTATTCACGTGTGAGGATGACGAACCTTTAATACAGAGTGTCCGTTTATTCTTATTACCCATCAGGTGTTGTGCCTGTGTCTTGTGTGGTTGCACTGTTAATATTGTATCACTGTAATGTGATTCAAATATGTTGTGGAGTCAGTATTTGTGGGGTTTCTGTACTATATCGTGTTTTTGCTTGCGGGTCATTAGAGGTGCATGGAGTATGCTGTGTAGTGTGTTTGCGTACTGTCTGGCGCTTTCCGTACTCCAACTGATTTATGACCCTTTCTGGACTCCATAGTTTGTCCCGTTTTACTCTGGGGTGGCGTATCATGTCGGGTTTGATTTGTGAACCTTTCTCGACTCAGTATTCTGTCTCGTTTTACTCTGGGGTGGGGCGCTGACTCCTGTTGTTTGTGTGATTGTATCACTGTAATGTGATTCAAATATGTTGTGGAGTCCGTATTTGTGGGGTTTCTGTACTATATCGTGTTTTTGCTTGCGGGTCATTAGAGGTGCGTGGATCATGCTGTGTAGTGTGTTTGCGTACTATCTTGCGCTTTCCATACTCCAATTGATTTGTGACCCTTTCTGGACTCTGTAGCCTGTCCCGTTTTACTCTGGGGTTGGGCGCTGACTCCTGTTGTTTGTGTGGTTATGTTGTTCGTAGTCTCTATGGACTCCGTAGTCTGTGGGGGGGTTTGTGTGGCACACCAAGCAGCACATTATTCCTAACTTCACTCAGCAGTAGTGTCACGCACAATATGGCGGTGACACCTGCGCCTTCACTACACATTAGTGCCACTCACAATATGGTGGCAACGCCTGCGCCTTCCGTATTATGTCAGGTTTCACCATGCTGTGTAGGCGTCTTTGCCTTTCGTACTTTCCTGCGCCTTCCGACGCGCGATGTAGGCACCTGCACCTTCCGGGTCTGCCTCCACTGTGTGGTGTGGACGTTTAACTGTCGTTGTTTCCGCCTTTATATTCTGTCCCTCGCTGTGCATGTGTTTCGTGCCTAGGTTTTTTGAAGCTGTTGCATTCCAGTTTTCATCATCTGTAACCTGCTCTCCATGTGTTTGTCCCCGTTCTTTAACCTCTTTATGACGTTTTACAGTACTTTGTTTCCTACTCTGTCTTTTATTTCTGACCTCGCTTTATCCTGCTTGCGGCATGTCAGACGGTTCGTAGTCTCTCCCGTTTCACTCTGGGGAGGGGGGCTTTGTGTGGCGCCTGCGCACTATGTCTCCTGTGTCCACGGGCAGGTCCCTGCGTCCATATCCAGTTTACCATTCTCGTTTAGTAATATGGATTATGTGATTTGTTCAAGTTTTTCTTTTAGTGTTGAATGTTGTATTTTACTCTGGTTAATGTTTCCTCTATTTTATTTAATACTTCATATATCTTGTATTTATTTGTATTCTGTTCACACTTTTATTTCAAGGTTTGCCATCTAACGATCATTTTAAGTATTAACGTTGCCAAGTTGTTCAATCCACCTTTCTTAAGAAGGAAGTTTAGTGAAGTTCTGAGCGTTGCTCATGACACCAGTTCTTTCATGTTAAGCCATGGCAATGATATGCCTGTAAGTCAGTCAGTCAGTCAGTCATTATCCAACCCGCTACATCCCAACACAGGGTCACGGGGGTCTGCTGGAGCCAATCCCAGCCAGCACAGGGCGCAAGGCAGGAAACAAATTGCGGGCAGGGCGGCAGCACATCGCAGGGCACACACACACCAAGCACACAGTAGGGACAATTTAGGATCGCCGATGCACCCAACCTGCATGTCTTTGGACTGTGGGAGGAAACCGGAGCACCCAGAGAAAACCCATGCAGACACGGGGAGAACATGCAAACTCCACGCAGGTAGGACCCGGGAAGCAAACCAAGTGTGAGGCAGCAGCGCTACCACTGTGCCACCATGCTGCCCATGCCTGTAAGTTTCTCTTTTAAATAATTATTTTATAAATGTTTGTTAAGATGTTTATCTGCTACAGTCAGTTGATTTATTTATAATGTATTTCTTTATTAATTGATTCTTTGGCATGAGCATTGTACTGAAAGCACTGTTTGTATTGTGTTTTGTAGTTTTACAATCAAGAATGAAAGATTTATGAGTAAAAGCCTCACTCTGAACAAGAAACAAGTTTACTGGAGTTATTGTTCGCTATCTGTCTAGCTTTGCACGGACATGCAATCATGAGGGCAGAATAATCTGTTTAAGTGTTCCTTGCAGAAAATATTTATATCCAATGTCACTGATACCCTGCTGTTCTTTCTGTGACATTGTGAAGCGCCTTGGTCATGGGAAAGGCATTATGTAAATAAATTGTATTATTATTATTATTATTATTATTATTATTATTATTATTATTATTATTATTATTATTATTATTACATGCTATAAAAGTGTTCCAGTTTGGGACTCTGAAAATCTGGTAACCCTATAATTTACCATTAGAGTGCCACATTCACATGATATCTATAATGGTCATTCACTGTAAGAATATTTGCCTTTCACTTGTGTTATTCCCAAACATTTATCACAACTGAATAGCTTTAGAAGTCCCATTTCATAAAAATTACTGCAACCACATATGTTCAAGCAAAATAGGAGTTAATTATAAAGGCTTTTTTTAAGGTTATATTATTTGGCAATTACAAATTGTGTGTGTGTGCGTGTGTGTGTGTGTGTGTGTGTGTGTGTGTGTGTGTGTGTGTGTGTGTGTGTGTGTGTGTGTGCGTGTGTGTGTGTGTGTGTGTGCATGTATGAGTAAGAGTGGACCATGTGATAGACTGCAGTTCTTTCCAGTCCTGTTTTCCCCCTTTTGCCCAATCCTGGTGAGATAGCCTTTGGCCCTTGACACCCTGAAATGGAATGAGAAGGTTCTAGAACCTAGGTATTAATTTCAGTCCATCTGAATGAGAACAACAATATTTATTTATATAAAACATTTTCATTCAAATGATGTAGCTCAAAGTGCTTTACAGGATAAATAAAGAAAAAAATATATAGTTAGGCAACACTAATTAACAGAATAAAAGTAAGGTCTGATGGCCAGGAAGGACAGAAAAAACAAAAATAAACTCCAGATGGCTGGAGAAAAAAATAAAATCTGCAGGGGGTCCAGGCCACGAGACCACCTGCCCAGCCCCCTCTAAGCATTCTATCTAACACCAATGATCTCACAATCAGTCCTCATGGTATTCAGGGTTCTCATGGAAGAACTTGATGATGATGGTCATGTGGACTTCTGGCCTTGAATCCATCAATGTAGGGACATTATGGTGCTTTGATCAGGTGGTGATGGTGCAGGTCGCCACCACAGAAAGCCAGAGAAAGAACTAGCAGAGAAACTAGGGGTTAATATGGATTTTGGAGCCACC
This sequence comes from Erpetoichthys calabaricus, assembly GCF_900747795.2. Classification (NCBI taxonomy): domain Eukaryota; kingdom Metazoa; phylum Chordata; class Cladistia; order Polypteriformes; family Polypteridae; genus Erpetoichthys; species Erpetoichthys calabaricus. Next base: position 384,799 of record NW_026261598.1, on the reverse strand, counting down.
ATGAATGATAATGATAATTAATATCAGAATTAAACTAAAATGAAGCTATTTTTAAAGAGCTCCACTGTATTAGCCTGGTGAATTTGTATTGGTCTGCTATTCCAGATTTTAGGTGCATAACAGCAGAAGACCACCTCACTATTTCTTTTAAGTTTAGTTCTTGAATAATAAGCAGGCACTCATTTGAAGATCTAAGGCTACGATTTGGAGTGTAAGGTGAAAGACATTCTGAAATATAAGATGGAGCAGATTATTTAAGGCTTTGTAAACCATCAGCAGTATTTTAAAGTCAATTCTAAATGACACAGGTAACCAGTGTAGTGACGTCAGAACTGGAGAGATGTGCTCAGATTTTCTTTTCCTAGTTTGTCATAGGAATGAGTCACATACATCATAAAGGTTTGGGGCAGCCACCCGTATATTGTTTTCCTGGCTGCAAAAAGTTAATTTGAAATAAGCATGATGTGCATAGAACAGAGTCCAAATCATAAATGACTGGCCTTGAGACAAAATGGCCATTTTAAGCAAGAGATGGGGAAATTATATCACTGGCCCCAGAACCGGAAGTGACGTCATCGTTTACTCCGGAAGTGATGCCATCAGTGTTGCCGTAATCAAGCGGGATTTCCCAGAAATGCTCTGCAAGAGACTGAGAGAGACAGTTAGCACATTCTGCCTCTCCCTGGCCTGGTGTAGAATTACTATTATTTAGGCCCTTTAGCTATTCCATTGGGATTAATAAAGCTATCTATCTATCTATCTATCTATCTATCTATCTATCTATCTATCTATCTATCTATCTATCTATCTATCTATCTATCTATCTATCTATCTATCTATCTATCTATCTATCTATCTATCTATCTATCTATCTATCTATCTATCTATTCCCCACACACGTATGTGACAAGTTATGAAACTTCTTTTATAACAAGGGCCTTAACCTGGAAACATGGAAAACTGGGATTTTAGATTTTGTTGGAAGAGCTAATCTATGTGACATCAGGATGACCTTTATGTAAGTGACATACAGTCCAATGAAGCCAGGTGCTACTTTATGGGATGGCACCTTCAGGTGAATGTCTTACGTGGTGAGCCATACCGTTTGATTGATCGAAAACTCTGACTTATGTCTACGGTCCACAGACCATTTCTCATAAGTCTTTCCTCTCTTTTGTTTCCTCTTAACCGACTGACTCTAAGCATGAACAATGAAACCCAGTAAGACACTTAGTCACACTTGGGACCAAGAAAGTGACAGATGACAATTCAAGAAGGAAAGGTGTGAACCCAAGCCAAGCTTCAAATGAAGATAATCTCAGAGCAGAATGACACAGCACATTAAAACAAATTTCACAATGGATAAGATCTCTTTCCAATTGGACTGACAAGAGTGAACTGCACACCCAAGAAAAGTTTCAAGATCTTAGTTTACTTTTTCAGGGATCCAGTTAGCTTTAGGGTGATAATTAGATTTGTTATCTCACATGTGATTGGGAGACAACTTGAGGACTCATCAAGTAGTAATTCCATCCCAAGCTGAGAGCTGGCACTGTTACCTCACGCTTTATCCTCCTTTCTCCTTAATAGATCCAATGACTGGCAGCATCAGTGACAACATTTCGGGGTCATGGTCTCCTGAGCATGTTCCACTTTGGCCTCCTTTTAAGGGTTTCCACTGCCAACTTTGGCCAAACAACTTGTCGACTCCTGTTTGAAAAGAAAATCTCTTGTTGTTTTTGCATTTTTTCATTTTTGTCATTTGTTATACAGTGTACTCCTTCACAGTGCCCCAAGTCTTTATCATCTCTGTGTTTTACTTACAGTGGAGTAGTCAGCAAAATTATGGGAAGATGAGCTAACTGATGGACGTGACTCTGGTGGTGGCAGTCCTGATGGAAGAGGTAAAGGCACTGAGGACTCTTCTCACTGAATGTTGCTCTATGATGAACAAGCAACGGGCCCCTCTCAGGTATTAGTGAAACATAAGGATGATGTGGAGATGTACCTCCTCATCTTCAGCAAATGGCCACCTGGCATCATTGGAAATGTAAGGACTGGTTTCACATTTGCCCATTTCCTGATGTGTGAGGCTCAAGAGGCTTATTACAACCTTGATGACCAGACTCCCGGGGATTACAATAAACTAAAAGCAGAGATCCTAGCCCAGTATGGCATGACTGCTGACCTGCAAATGAGGGAATGTTGTAAGTGACGCTTTTGCCCAGTGCAGCAAGCACACTCACAGATATACCAGCTTTGGGGAAAACTCTGAAGTTGGCTAAACCCTGGGACTAACATCAAAGAACAGGTGCTGAAAGTAGTCACCTGTGACTATTTGATTAACTGGCTCCCTGAGTCCCAAAACCCTACTGGTGGCAGGTTTGTGAGAGAGCTCATACACACCTCTTTGGAGCCCACCTCATGTCCGATTATATGTTAGAGAGAAATAAACTCTGATTCTATTGGCCAAGAATAAGCGAGGAGGTCCGTTGCTTTTGTACATCCTTCCAGAATGTCAGTTTTGATAGATTCCATAAAAGGTCCATGCTCCTCTTGTTCCACTGCCTTTAATAGATATTCCTTTCAAGCAGATGGATGTTGATATTGTCAGTCCACTCAAACCCTTTGCCTGAGACCATAAATATATTCTGGTCCTTGTGGATTATGCTGTTCCTTTGATCTAAGCCACCTTGAAAAATGTTGCATGGGCATTAGTAGGAGTCTTGTACTTGTACTTGCTGGCATCCCCAAGGAAGTCCTTACGGACCAAGGGATGCCTTTACCTCAGACATATTCAGAGAAGTTGCCAAGTTACTCCAGATAAATTATTTAAAGACCTCAGTAAACCATGTTCAAACTGGCAGTCTTGTAGAGGGGTTTAATCAGACACTTAAATGCTGCACAAGTTAGGCAGTTACTCCACCCCATGCTATTTCTTACTGGGAAGTCCCACAAGCCTTGATGGTATTCTTCCCTTTTAGAATTACCACACAGAAGACAACCCTGAGGTTTATTGAATATCATTAAGGAAGTTTGGGAGGGTGAGACACTTCCTTCCAGTACTATTCTTGAGTATATCACACAATCATGTGACAGATTTGATAACATTTAACCCATCCTAAAAGAAAGCAGGGAATGTGTGCAAGCAGCACAGGCCCACCTTTAAAACTGAGGCTCAACACTCAATGAGTTGATTCCCAGTGATTGAGTCATGGTGCTCATTCCCACATCTCATTCAAACTGTTAGCTCATTGGCAAGAACCCTGAGATTAATGAAAGAAGAGGATTAGTAGTCTAGTCTGAGTGTGAATATCCCATTCACTTGCTGAAACTATAGAAGGAAAAGGACCCTGGCCTTTTACTACAAACAGTCACGCTTCCTTTTTGTCATTAAGGGAAATTTAAACATTGGACCCAATCAAACTCCCAAGCAATGGTTGGAGGTGGGAGCAGCCATCCGATTTGTCCTGAGAGTGTTGGATGAAAAGGTTGGTAGGACCTCTCTAACTGCATATAACATTGTGACTGACCCAAAAGTAGTTGTCAGAGAATTCCTGTATTGACTACTGGAAGTAATAAAAAACAAAAAAAGAAGTGGAGCCTGAGATTAAATGAATGCTAGATCTTGGTGTCACTGAGGAAAGTTTTAATTCCATCATTTTAGTCCCTAAGCCTGATGGCAGTTAGCACTTTTACAATGACTTCCATCATCTTAATCAAGTTTCCTGTTTACCAGATGCTGTGAGTAGACAAGCTCCTTGAGTGACTCTGGAAAGCACGATACTTACTGCACTTGACATGACAAAAGGGTACTGGCTAATTCCTTTAATGGAGCCTTCCAAGGAATAAAACACATTTAGTACTCCCAGTGGACAGTGGTAGTATGATGTTCTTCCTCTTATGTTGCATGGGACGCTGGCTACCTTCCAACGTCTGGTGGACAAAGTGCTACAACTGTACAACTCATATAGTGCTGCCTACCTGGTTAACATTCTCATTTATTCTGGCACATGGGAGGAATACAGTGGTGTGAAAAACTATTTGCCCCCTTCCTGATTTCTTATTCTTTTGCATGTTTGTCACACAAAATGTTTCTGATCATCAAACACATTTAACCATTAGTCAAATATAACACAAGTAAACACAAAATGCAGTTTTTAAATGATGGTTTTTATTATTTAGGGAGAAAAAAAAATCCAAACCTACATGGCCCTGTGTGAAAAAGTAATTGCCCCCTTGTTAAAAAATAACCTAACTGTGGTGTATCACACCTGAGTTCAATTTCCGTAGCCACCCCCAGGCCTGATTACTGCCACACCTGTTTCAATCAAGAAATCACTTAAATAGGAGCTGCCTGACACAGAGAAGTAGACCAAAAGCACCTCAAAAGCTAGACATCATGCCAAGATCCAAAGAAATTCAGGAACAAATGAGAACAAAAGTAATTGAGATCTATCAGTCTGGTAAAGGTTATAAAGCCATTTCTAAAGCTTTGGGACTCCAGCGAACCACAGTGAGAGCCATTATCCACAAATGGCAAAAACATGGAACAGTGGTGAACCTTCCCAGGATTGGCCGGCCGACCAAAATTACCCCAAGAGCGCAGAGACGACTCATCCGAGAGGTCACAAAAGACCCCAGGACAACGTCTAAAGAACTGCAGGCCTCACTTGCCTCAATTAAGGTCAGTGTTCACGACTCCACCATAAGAAAGAGACTGGGCAAAAACGGCCTGCATGGCAGATTTCCAAGACGCAAACCACTGTTAAGCAAAAAGAACATTAGGGCTCGTCTCAATTTTGCTAAGAAACATCTCAATGATTGCCAAGACTTTTGGGAAAATACCTTGTGGACTGATGAGTCAAAAGTTGAACTTTTTGGAAGGCAAATGTCCCGTTACATCTGGCGTAAAAGGAACACAGCATTTCAGAAAAAGAACATCATACCAACAGTAAAATATGGTGGTGGTAGTGTGATGGTCTGGGGTTGTTTTGCTGCTTCAGGACCTGGAAGGCTTGCTGTGATAGATGGAACCATGAATTCTACTGTCTACCAAAAAATCCTGAAGGAGAATGTCCGGCCATCTGTTCGTCAACTCAAGCTGAAGCGATCTTGGGTGCTGCAACAGGACAATGACCCAAAACACACCAGCAAATCCACCTCTGAATGGCTGCAGAAAAACAAAATGAAGACTTTGGAGTGGCCTAGTCAAAGTCCTGACCTGAATCCAATTGAGATGCTATGGCATGACCTTAAAAAGGCAGTTCATGCTAGAAAACCCTCAAATAAAGCTGAATTACAACAATTTTGCAAAGATGAGTGGGCCAAAATTCCTCCAGAGCGCTGTAAAAGACTCATTGCAAGTTATCGCAAACGCTTGATTGCAGTTATTGCTGCTAAGGGTGGCCCAACCAGTTATTAGGTTCAGGGGGCAATTACTTTTTCACACAGGGCCATGTAGGTTTGGATTTTTTTTTCTCCCTAAATAATAAAAACCACCATTTACAAACTGCATTTTGTGTTTACTTGTGTTATATTTGACTAATGGTTAAATGTGTTTGATGATCAGAAACATTTTGTGTGACAAACATGCAAAAGAATAAGAAATCAGGAAGGGGGCAAATAGTTTTTCACACCACTGTATATACAGAATTTCCAAGTTGTCCTTTTCACATTTTGTGAAGCTGGACTCTGGATAAACCACATAAAAATGTTATTTTGGGTTGACAGAGACCAAATATTTCGGCTACAAAGTGAAGGAATGGAAGATTCATTAACAGTGTTCTCTACAATTCTGCATTGGCCCCAGCCATGAACCAAAAGGCAAGTACAGACTTTTTTAAGTATAACAGGATACTACCGCCAGTTCGTGCCCCGGTTTTCTGAAAGAGCCACACCCTTGACAAATTGAAAAAAAAGCATACTCTGAATTTGGTGGCATAGGATGAACAAAGAAGGGCTGCATTTCATGACCTCAAGCAGGCCCTCACGTAAGCATCTGTTTTGATGACTGCTAATTTTTCTCTCTTTTGTTCTCCAGACTGATGCTTTAGACACAGGTCTTGGAGCTGTGCTTAGCCAAAGCGTCAATGGTGTTAAACATCTTGTAATATACCTGAGCTGGAAACTATTGGACTGGGAGGACAGGTATGCAGCAGTTTTGAGGTTCAACATTGCTGAGGGTCCCTCCAAGTCAGTGCTGATGCTCTGTCTTGGCTATATGACCTCTCGGTTCAATCAAGTAGTGATTCCACCCTGAGTCAAGGGATGGGGCTGTTGCCTGATTTTTCTCCTCCTCTCTTCTTAACTCTTTTAGGGCTAATTTTTTTTTGTTTCTTTTCTCCCAGGGCTGAATATTTTTCCAAAAACTAACTTTTTTTTAAAAAAAGAACACAAAGCAATTGAAATCAACAAAAATTATTTACTTTTGACAAATGTTACTGTCTTGCATGTTGTATGAGCCTGCATACTCTATGATTTCACATACATATCACATACATTTTACACAGCAAAGTCTGATCTCGCTCAAAGCAGCCAATTTCAGTCATTGCCACATTGCACTCCTTACAATACGTGTTGCTTTGGTGCCTATTTTTCAATTGTCTGTTGCTGCACTTTCTCACATATATTGTTAGTGTGTACTGTAGAGAGACAAGTCACCCATTTGCCATCGTGCCATGCCACTGCCACCAAGTTTTCTGAATAAAACTTTGCAGCATCACGTACCTATCATCACGCTGCATAACCTGTCCAAAGCCACCAGGGGACAAAGCACGTTTGGACCAATGCTCTCTGAATTTATATCACCAGTTCTGTCCCATCTCTATTTGTAATGCCACAGCGCGCTTCATCTCATCTTTTGTTGTGGGTTTCCACTTTGAAAAACGAGAATGCGATGCAAGCGCAGCCCGCGATTCAAAAAATTTCTCTGCCTACCTGTTTGTCTCGTCTGACAGTAGCTGAAAAGCAGCATCAGGAAACAGCAGCCTGCAGTAGTTCAGCAGCTGGTGATCTGTCGTGTCCAACAGCAAGCCATGCCATCTGGTGAAGTCCGGTAGCCCTCGGATCAATGTCTGTGTATTCCTCCCACGCAAACCTTGCCGTAGATGCATTGGCTGCGCGAATGCGTTCAGCTGGCAGTGGATCAGCTGGCGTGGCATCGGCCGGTGTCCGATCAGCTGATGCCGGCTTCTCACTCTCTTGTTCGATCTCTTGATCACTGTCAATAAAGTCCGATTCTGAAAAATCAGAGTCCGACTCCGCGATAATGTGCAAAACATTGTCTGCCGAGTGTTTTCTTTTCTGCACTCGCTTCGCTCCCTTGTGACTTGTCGATGCCATCTTGCCTTTGTTTACATTTCGCAACTCACGCACACGCAAGGATTAGTTGCCGAGTCAACGAGTCTAGCATTCCTCCAAGCACAGAGGTGATGCCTGTAACGTGACAGTGAGTTTTGACGGCATTAACAGCTGATTGTCGCCCTCTATCCCTGGATGTCGACTTTTGTCGACATTCGCCCTCAACCCCTCCTGTCGACAAAAGTCGACATCTGCCCTAAAAGAGTTAACAGATCTGATGACCACTGGCATCACTTTTGGGTCACGGTCCTCCGAGCCCCCCCTTCCACTTGCGTCTCCTCTCAAGGGGTTCTATCTCATCTTGGGCCAGTCTATTCCTTGACTCATGCCTGAAAATAAATCTGTTGTTGTCTTTGTATTTTTACGTCATCAGTTAAACAGGCTTCACCTTCAAGGTGAGGGTGGCAGGGGGACACTTTACTTGGATCAGGAACCTAAGAATTCTTAATAGTTAATACATTCTTTAGTTTTTCTTATTTCCTACATTCCTATTCATTTCTCAGGAGGAATAATGGGGACAGGATTAGAAGAAACTTTGTCTGGTTTGTACAATCTGGAGAAAGCATCAGTTTTACCATTCTCAATCCGTGCTCTATACACAATAATAAAGTTAAACTGACTTAAATAAAGTGATTGCCTTGCCCCATTGTTCAGAAGTAATTTGATTGTGTTTTGGCTATTAGATTCGATCAAATCTTGAAAACAATTTGTTCAAAAGAAAAAAAAATCTGAAATTAGATTGATATCACGTAATCCACTTTTGGTTTTGATGTGGATCAAACCTTCAGTATTCGTTGTTCAAAACGTTTTAGTAGGATCAGGATACCTTTGCTCAAAAAGTCAGGATTATCCTGATCCCGGAAGAAGGGTGGATTCAGGTGTTCAGGAAAAAATATTTAATAAAACTTTAAAATTGCTAAAATAATACAACACTTGTATCATGTAGTAAATATATATTTAGTTATATTTTGTACTTGATTTGTTTAACTACCACAGTGATTAAACAGATAATTGTGGCAGGTAGCCGGGTGTGGTTTGCAGCCGCCTGCCTATTTAAGGAGTCGCCTCCCTGCAATCAAGGCCGGAGTCGGGTGAGGAGGTGGACGAGGTCAGGGAGGAGGCGGCAAGGAGAGAGAGAGAGAGAGAGAGAGCGAGAGCGCGCGCGCGCTGTGAAGAGCCTGAACTTTGGGTGACAGTTGGGGTTTGTGTGGTGCACTTAAGACTTTGTAAATAATAGTAGTACTGTGTAAATAAAGGTGTAGTGATGGCTTGTAATGTGTCTGCCTGCCTGTGTCCGGGACCTCCCTTTCACATAATATAGACATTAGGCTACCTATTAAGCATTTCAGTACAGTAAATTATATAAAAAAAAAAAATTACCAATAAAATAACCCCCCTCTCAATATGAAATAAAAAAAACATTTTTAATTTTGAATGTCATAAATGACAGTACAGTGGAACCTCAGTTGTCAAACAATTCATTGCTAAAGGCTTTCAGAAAGCAATTTGTTTGAAAACTGAAACATAAGAATTAATTCTTTTCCCATAAGAATTAATGTAATATGGTAAAATGGATTAATCTGGTCACAAACCCAAGATTGCTTAGTTAAACCTTTATAACATTACTTCATGCATAAAATCTTACATAAAAACAATAAACACAATAAATAAATAAAATACAGACAAAAATTTAACTTCATCTGTTCGGAGGAGAGTTGATGGCGTAAGTAGACGTTGGTGAAGAAGGGGAAGGGGAGAGATGTTATTGTTTGCAAAGGGAGTCCCCTTCCATAAGAACATCAGGTAAATGTCCTTCTGGGATTTTTCTCTTTTTTCTGTCACCACTTGACTCTGCTTGGGAATCACTGGGCCTCTGTCTCACTAAAAACCTGGACAATGTGATTTGTTTTTGCCTGAAAAGGTTTATGATGCGGTTTGCTACAGCTTTGTCATGGTGATATCTTTGCACAGAATTTTGCACCATACCCCATTTCTCATGCATTACATTGATCAAAGACCTAGGAACATCTACCCTCCCTTCCTCTGTCTCTGAAGACATTTCCTCCACTACTGTGTTTTACTGCCCTTTCTGAATGTGTTCCAGTTCTTTCACGGTGAGCTCATTCCTGAGGTCCTCCGTTAATTCATCTACATCAGTATTGTGAACTTCCAATCCCATGGTTTTGCTCAGAGACACAATATCATTGACAACAGCAACAGATTCAGCCTCAAAGCCTTCAATGTCTCTGTCTACCACACAGTCTGGCCACAATTTCCTCCAGGCCAAATTCATGGTCCTGTAAGTCACTTGCCCCCAGGCTTTGTCAATAATATTTAAGCAATGGAGGATATTGAAGTGATTCTCTGAGTGTTAATTCTGTGCCAGATGTCACTTCAAATCTTTGAAACAGTGCTTTAGTTTCAAATGACCTCCTGGTCCATGGGCTGGATTAGAACAGTTGTGTTGGGGAGCAGGAACATCACTGTGATAAAATCAAACTCCTCCACCAACTTGTCCTCCAAACCTGGAGAGTGACCAGGATTATTGTCCATCTCAAGAAGGCATTATATTGGAATATTTTTTGCTTGAATGTATTTTTTCACACTTCATGGATCCACTTAATAAAAAATCGCCTGGTTACCCAAGCCTTACTATTAGCCCTCCACATAACAGAAATAAAATTCAATATAGACCAAGACATATGTTCATCTTGAAATATGTAACAAATGACTGAAATACCCCTGGGGCATTGGCCAAACCATATGGTATTACACAATATCCATCATGACCCCTGAAGTGTTAAATGCCATCTTCTGGTAATTTCCCTCATGAATGTGAATGAGGCTGTAAGCACCATATACGTCCAGATTCATAAAGATAGAAGATTCCATCACTTGATTTGAAATGGATGAGTGGAAGGAGTTGGTTGTTTCATAATGAACTTATTCCGTTTATGATAATCAGTATATGGCCACAGCCAGCCATGCATTAGATAGATAGATAGAGAGAGAGAGAGAGAGAGAGAGAGAGAGAGAGAGAGAGAGAGAGAGAGAGAGAGAGAGATAGATAGATAGATAGATAGATAGATAGATAGATAGATAGATAGATAGATAGATAGATAGATAGATAGATAGATAGATAGATAGATACTTTATTAATCCCAATGGGAAATTCACATTCTCCAGCAGCAGAAGAATGATAATAATGCAGGTGAAAAACAGACAATAACTATGTATAATGTTAAATGTTAACGTTTACCCCCCCAGGTGGAATTAAAGAGTCGCATAGTTTGGGGGAGGAACGATCTCCTCAATCTGTCAGTGGAGCAGGACAGTGACAGCAGTCTGTCGCTGAAGCTGCTCTTCTGTCTGGAGATGATACTATTTAGTGGATGCAGTGGATTCTCCATAATTGATAGGAGCCTGCTGAGCACCCTTCGCTCTGCCACAGATGTTAAACTGTCCAGCTCCATGCCAACAATAGAGCTTGCCTTCCTCACCAGTTTGTCCAGACGTGAGGCGTCTTTCCTCTTAATGCTGCCTCCCCAGCACACCACTGCATAGAAGAGGGCGCTCGCCACAACTGTCTGATAGAACATCTGCAGCATCTTATTGCAGATGTTGAAGGACACCAGCCTTCTAAGGTAGTATAGTCGGCTCTGTCCTTTCTTGCACAGCGCATCAGTATTGGCAGTCCAGTCTAATTTATCATCCAGCTGCACTCCCAGATATTTATAGGTCTGCACCATCTGCACACAGTCACCTCTGATGATCACTGGGTCTATGAGGGGTCTGGGCCTCCTAAAATCCACCACCAGCTCCTTGGTTTTGCTGGTGTTCAGGTGTAGGTGGTTTGAGTCGCACCATTTAACAAAGTCATTGATTAGGTCCCTATACTCCTCCTCCAGCCCATTCCTGATGCAGCCCATGATAGCAGTGTCATCAGCGAACTTTTGCACGTGGCAGGACTCCGAGTTGTATTGGAAGTCCGATGTATATAGGCTGAACAGGACCGGAGAAAGTACAGTCCCCTGTGGCACTCCTGTGTTGCTGACCACAATGTCAGACGTGCAGTTCCCAAGATGCACATACTGAGGTCTGTCTTTAAGATAGTCCATGATCCATGCCACTAGGTATGAATCTACTCCCATCTCTGTCAGCTTGTCCCTAAGGAGCAGAGGTTGGATTGTGTTAAAGGCGCTAGAGAAGTCTAGAAACATAATTCTTACAGCACCACTGCCTCTGTCCAAATGAGAGAGGGATCGGTGTAGCATGTAGATGATGGCATCCTCCGCTCCCACCTTCTCCTGATATGCAAACTTCAGGGGGTCGAGGGCGTGTTGAACCTGTGGCCTCAGGTGGTGAAGCAGCAGCCTCTCCATGGTCTTCATCACATGTGATGTCAGAGCAACAGGCCGAAAGTCATTCAGCTCAATAGGACATGATACCTTTGCGACTGGGGTGATACAAGATGTTTTCCAAAGCCTCGGGACTCTCCCCTGTTCCAGGCTCAGGTTGAAGATGCGCTTGTAGAGGACCCCCCAGCTCCGATGCACAGACCTTCAGCAGTCGTGGCAATACTCCATCTGGACCCGCTGCTTTGCTGGCACGAAGTCACCTCAGCTCTCTGCTCACCTGTGCTGTTGTAATTATGGGTGGGGATGTCTCTCCTATGCTGGTATCAGCAGAAGGATGTGTGGAGGGTACAGTACTCCGAGGTGAGAGTGAGAGTGGGTTAGGGTGGTCAAACCTGTTAAAGAAGTTGTTCATTTGGTTTGCTCTCTTCACGTCTCTCTCGATGGTGGTACCCCGCTTCGAGCTGCAGCCAGTGATGATCTTCATCCCATCCCACACTTCCTTCATGCTGTTATTCTGCAACTTCTGCTCCAGCTTTCTTCTGTACTGCTCCTTCACCGCCCTGAGCTGGACTCGGAGTTCCTTCTGCACGCGTTTGAGCTCATGCTGATCACCGTCTTTAAAATCCCTTTTCTTCTGGTTCAAAAGGCCCTTGATGTCACTTGTAATCCATGGCTTGTTGTTAGCATAGTAGCGTACAGTTCTTACTGGAACTACAATGTCCATACAGAAGTTGATGTAGTCAGTAGTGCAGTCAACAACTTCCTCAATGTTCTCACTATGAGATCCCTGCAGGATATCCCAGTCTGTAGTTCCAAAACATTGTCTCAGAGTATTCTCAGCCTCCGGGGACCACTTCCTGAATGATCGTGTGGTTACAGGTAGGACTCTCACTTTTGGTTTATAGTGAGGCTGAAGCAGAACCAGGTTATGATCTGCTTTCCCAAGCGCAGGCAGCGGGGTGGCGCTGTATGCGTCTTTAACGTTTGCATACAGTAAATCAATAGTCTTATTTCCCCGGGTGTTACAGTCCACATACTGGGAGAAGGCAGGTAATGTTTTGTCCAGCGTCACATGGTTAAAGTCTCCAGCGATTAGCACAAGTACCTCAGGGTGCTGCGTTTGTAACTTAGCAACAGCAGAATGGATGATGTCACTCGCTGACTCCACGTCCACCCGAGGAGGGATGTACACGATGACAACAATGACATGTCCAAACTCTCTGGGCAAGTAGTAGGGACGTAAACTTACGGCCAACAGTTCGATGTCCCTGCAGCAAGTGGAGATTTTGACGTTAACATGTCCAGAGTGACACCACCGTGTATTAACATAGAGAGCGAGTCCTCCTCCTTTGTGCTTCCCACAGGTACTTGCATCTCTGTCCGCTCTAACTGTGCTAAACCCGGGTAGCTCCACGTTGGCATCTGGGATGGTGTTAGTTAGCCAGGTTTCGCAAAAACACAACAAACTGCATTCTCTGTAGGTCCTGACATTTTTCACCAGCGCAGCCAGTTCGTCGATCTTATTTGAGATTGAGTTCACATTCCCCAGAATCACAGAAGGCACCGAAGGCTTGAAACGCCACTTTCTCGCAAGCCACTTCTTTTTTAGCTTAGTGCCGGCTCTGCTGCCACGATACCGCCTTCTTACCTCGTCGGGTAAATAGGGAACCACACCGGCACTGGCATTTGTTCTCAGTGCACGAAGTTAAGTACTTGAATAGGCGAGTCTCGGCGTGTTAAAATCCATGCCCACGTTGTAAAAGTAATTGTGTCCAGGGAAGGAATCCACATAAAATAAAGTAATAGGAGTGATCAATAAATAAAAATAGAAAAATAAAAGTAGAAAAGTACACATACATATACAGTCATACACGGAGCTGCTGAAAAGGCTGTCACTCACGGTGGCGCGGGATGTTACTGTTAATTATTATTATTATTACCTCATCAAAGAAAAAACCTTCATCAATCAGACTACAAGATATTCTGATAAACCCAATTAGCCAGATTTTAGGTATGTTTCCATGGCTTTGGGCGGAGTGGTGGCTCTGAGACTAGGGATCTGTGACGGCAATCAGAAGGTTGCCAGTTCAAATCCTGTAAACGCCAGAAGTGACTACCCCGCTGGGCCCCTGAACAAGGCCTTTAATCAGCAATTACTCCATCCCTGGGTATGATGTTAATCTGCATCCAGCACTCCAATTTACAGGGAAAACTTGGGGGTTCCAGCCACTATAAAACTTCTCACACTGTTGCAGTGTGGTGCTGAGGTGTCACCTACTGCTCTCATGTCCCAATCCAGGTGGTTTGTCGTGTGGTGAGTGTGGCAATGTGATGTCAGAGCATGCTCCCCAACTCCTCCTCCATGGCTTTCCTCTCTAGGTAAAGAAGAGCCAGGCATAGCTTCTATGTGGACAAAGTTCCAATGATTTCCATTTCCTAAATATTTCATAATTCTGATAATCATTCTATAAAATGTTTACTGAATTACAGACATACATCAAGAGAAATAAGTTTTAATTGCAATGCTGTTTGAAAATGGAGTGGCCACTAGGAGGTATCACTGAGCCCCAAATCTCAGGCACAATTAAGTGCAACAACAGGTTTGGGTACAAACAAGAGAATTTTATTTACCAAGTATCTTTTCGCGGGCTCTTCACAATTCACAGTCACCTTATTATATCTTTCTTTTTTTTCCTCCATACCTCCCAGTCAAGTGCTGTCCACCTTTTATGCCGGACCAAGGAATACTTCAGTGACATTACAAGGAGGAAGCACTTACCGGTCATGCAGGTTCCCCAAAAAGTAGGGACAGCCTTTCCCTGTATCCTCCCCTGGTGGGACTGCAGTTCTCAGCATGCCCTGTGGACACATGATTGGACATAGCAGCCCAGGAATGCTGCCACCCAATGTGTCAGGGGAGCACACACTCCTGAGAGGCTGTCTCCTCCTGTCCATCCACTACCCCCTCCTCCCTGCCAGGTAAGGGGACCAGGTGATCCTGGGTGAGACGTGTCCCTGCCATCCATCACAACAGTAATCTGTGTTACTGTGAATGACTATTCGGGGCATGTAACAGGCACCATGCAAAACCTATTATCAGTTATGGAACTGGAAAGTGTATCACAAAAAAGATAATTTATTCTTTATGCAATATCTCAATATACAATGTAAGCGTATAGTCCTTATGGTGTTCTTAGTGGATGTTTTGCACATTGCTAAGGGCAATTATAATGTTGAATTTGATTTCATTGTTAGTTTTAAGTTTCAGTTTTGTTTTATCCTTACTAATTTATTTTACTGTCTTGTTTCTTTATTTTCACAATGCCATTTTAATTGTCACATGATGCTGTTTCCAGCTGCCAATGATGTTATGACCCTTCCAGTGTGAATATGGCACGGATCATAAACTTCAGCATAAAGGATAAAACTCTGCCAAAGAAGACAAAATCTTTAGTAAGTTTAGTAAATTAAAAACACTAGTTGAGGTAGCATTTTGTGTTTCTGGATTAGGTTTTGCCTCAGACTATTTCTGCTGGTTTGCTCTTTGAATTCATAATGTTTTAGCTTTTCTAATGATTTCCCAGAATTTTTTACTATGCCTTTGCAGATCATCTTCAGGTCAACCTCACCGCTATCCTTGGGTGCTTACGTACAATCTTAACAAAGGAATGATGATGTACTCCTTACTGTTAATCAAGAGGATTTTAAATGTGCATTTCAAAAGTATGTAAGTCCTCCATGAGCAATGCATGGCTAGCAAAGTGTTCATCTGCCCATGAATCCACCAAATCCATTATTTATGTATCATTAACTACAATGAGGATTTGCAGTAAATTTTAAAAGACAGCTTGACTACAAGCCTCACATAGAATAAGCACTTTTCTTGCTCTGCCACAGTTAAAAAATAATTTCTCCCTGACTAAAAATGGCCTTTCTCTCAAACTCACACTGGTTTTCCCAGTTCCATTTCAGAGGCAAATGAAAAAGTGTCTTTAACACCATGTCTGATGGGAGATTAGCTGAAGGCAATGAAGGTGAACAACTGGCATTACTGACGTTTCATCAGGCAGGCAGTACATTTTGTCACAGAATGAGTGGGTGGTCTGCAGCACAGGGTCCTGTTCCCTTGTCTGGTCTCACTACTGTTCCAATCTACCTGGCTCACAAAACTCACAAAAAAAGCTTCAACTTTAAAACAAGACTTGAGGACACAAACAGAAATACACAATAAGCCTAACCCTTGGAACTCTTCAACAGGCTTGCACAGCAAAAAGACAAACTTCAAAAATCAACAAGGAAGAGGGGACTGTAAAAACCACTTAATTAACAAAAGAAGACTGCTTTAATAGAATTAAAATCAGATTAAAATTGTCAAAAGGCATCAATAAGGAAGGCCTAAAATGCAAACCTAAAGCAAATACCAGCAAGTCAATAATTGAGAAATCCAAAATACAAAGACCAAAGCAATAATATCAGAATCCCAAAAGCGAAAGAGGGCTCTTATAATAATAAAAAGTCAAAATCAACAAGCACGTTGCTTCTTGATGCTCTTTTTTTTCTCTCTTGGTTTCTTAAAATGAAAAGGGAGCATGCGTGTGTTCTCAGAAGCAATTAATTACATCCTAAAGAAAGAAAAGAGCATTTGGGCCACTGAGGGTAAAGGGGCAGGAGTTTCAGCCACTGTAGCTACCCCTGTGTTCCTATCCATAATCCAAAGTAACTTATCAATGTCACTTTTATAATAAAGTCTATGAAAGAGGAGTGCCGGATAGTAAAGCAGCACCATAGGGAGAAATGATCAAAACTTATCAGACAACATTCCTGATTATTTTTAATACTTTAATCACAAAACTTCACTTCCTGTCTTCAGTGTTTGTTGGAATGTAGACGAGCAGCCAGAGAGCTGACAGACAAGTCAAATCCTGCCAGGGTCTCGGGTACAGCCTCACAACTGACAACACCTGCCGGAGTCGAGGTGCCTGCTGCTGCTCGACTGTTGTAAGTCAGCTCTTTCAATTGTTTGCCTTGAATTTGTTTGAGGGGCTAAAGGTTCTTTAGTGCCAGTGAGACTGAGGATCAGGTCTGTGCGGCAGAGGATGAAAGCAAATGTCAAAGAAGATGCTTTGGTCTGATTATGTCACATTGCATCAGATCCATTGTACATAAAGTGACGGAGGTGTGTGTCCTACTGCTTTATTTATAAATAGCCAACTGGATACAGTCAAGGATACAGTCCCTAAAACAGTCTTCACCCCAACCCTCCCTTGGAAGTGTTCACATTTTACTGTTAAACAACATTGAATCAAACAGCATTTCATTTAGCTCTTTTGACATCAATCAGCAGAAAAGGGTTCTTGATTCATTGTGGGGTTCTGATAAAATGTCTACCAGCAGTTCAACAGAAGTATTGAAAGGAGATGTTGCTCATGTTTACATGCGGAAATAACCCAATTGAAAAGAACATACTGAGGTCAGAGTCTAAAAATGATCTTTTTTAGCTGTTTGGTTAGTCAGATTCTCACAGACAATGCAAGGAGAAAATGTTTATTGTATGTGTGATGCTCCATTTGAGATCACGACTGTATCAAAACACTGCTAACTTTTCAGAAATAGTCATTCTTTAAATTCGCATCCTTGAATCACAAACTGTAAACTTCTTAATTTCAGCAGGCATTGTGGTTTGTGTTTGGCTATTTTTTGCATTGTGCCATCCACCACCATAACATATGGTTTATGGGAGATGGAGGAGCAAAAGCTTTAGATTTGTCAAAAATTTCAATATCTGGTTTTCAACGGATTGCATTGTTTTAGGGTCCCCTGATACTGAAAACACTGATATCTTGATGATGGGTGTGTGTCTTTCTGTGTGTGTGCATGTGTCTGTTTGTTACAACTTCTTGAGGATGGTCTAGAGCTAAAAAGGCAGGATGGGTAAATGGATGAATGGATGGAAATAATACCAAACTTGAAACTTAAGCCTGACCTAATCAAGGACTTTGTTAAATGGTGCAATTCAAACCACCTACACCTGAACACCAGCAAAACCAAGGAGCTGGTGGTGGATTTTAGGAGGCCCAGACCCCTCATGGACCCCGTGATCATCAGAGGTGACTGTGTGCAGATGGTGCAGACCTGTAAATACCTGGGAGTGCAGCTGGATGATAAATTAGACTGGACTGCCAATACTGATCCTCTGTGTAAGAAAGGACAGAGCCGGTTATACTTCCTTAAAAGGTTGGCGTCCTTCAACATCTGCAATAAGAGGCTGCAGATGTTCTATCAGACGGTTGTGGCGAGCGCCCTCTTCTACGCGGTGGTGTGCTGGGGAGGCAGCATAAAGAAGAAAGACACTTCACTCCTGGACAAACTGGTGAGGAAGGCAGGCTCTATTGTAGGCACAGAGCTGGACAGTTTGACATCTGTGGAGGAGCGACGGGCGCTGAGCAGACTCCTATCAATCATGGAGAATCCACTGCATCCACTGAACAGTATCATCTCCAGATAGAGGAGCAGCTTCAGCAACAGACTGCTGTCACTGTCCTGCTCCACTGACAGATTGAGGAGATCGTTCCTCCCCCAAACTATGCGACTCTTCAATTCCACCCGGGGGTGTAAACGTTAACATTTAACATTACACAAAGTTATTGTCTGTTTTTTTACCTGCATTATTATCAATCTTTAATGTAATATTGTTTTTTGTATCAGTATGCTGCTGCTGGAGAATGTGAATTTCCCCTTGGGATTAATAAAGTATCTATCTATCTATCTATCTATCTATCTATCTATCTATCTATCTATCTATCTATCTATCTATCTATCTATCTATCTATCTATCTATCTATCTATCTATCTATCTATCTATCTATCTATCTATCTATCTATCTATCTATCTACAGATAAAAAAAATATATATATTTGTGTTTAGTTGAACAGCACATTTTTATTGGATATGTCTACTGTGTGGTTCTGGGTGGCAGCAGGGTTTGAAGGAGTTGTGAGCCCACAACCTCTCATCAGGCCCTGTGGACTTGAGATCCATCCCTGATTCAAGCTGTTACTGTTCTTGTATGGAATTCCTGAATAAGTTAATGATAAATCATATTTGACATCTAAAGTATAAGATGTTTACAGAGAAAAACTACATTAAGTATATTATGTCTTCTCAAGATCACACACCTATAGATGGCTCAGCAGAATAATAATAATACATTTTATTTAGTTGTAGGCACCTTTCTAAAGACTCAAGGACACCGAACAGTAGATAAAACACAGATTATAAACAAAACTAAAATACAAAAGTTAAAATCAGACAGAGCAATTGTAATCAAAGAGAAATGCAGTCTTAAACAAATGAGTTTTAAGTTTAGATTTGAAAAGTGAAAATGATTCGATATTTCTAAGCTCAGATGGTAGTGAGTTCCAGAGCTGAGGAGCAGAGCAACTGAATGCGGACGAAGGGGACAGTCAAGTGGATGGAGGAAGAGGATCTGAGGGTACAGGAGGGAATGGCAACATGGAGGAGGTCAGACAGATATGGAGGGGTGAGGTTGTGGAGAGTCTTAAATGTTAACAGGAGAAATTTGAATTCAATGCGGAACTTAACTGGAAGCCAGCAAAGCTGCTACAAGATGGGAGTGATATAGTGAATAGAGGGGGTTCTAGTAATGATGCAGGTAGCTGAATTCTGGACCAGTTGAAGCTTATAAAGAAATTTACGAGAAAGACCAAAGAAAAGGGAATTGCAATAATCCAGACGAGAAGTGACAAGGCTATGAACAAAGATAGCGGTGGTGTGGGGAGTGAGGGATGGGCGAATACGACATAATCTGTCATCCTTGATAGTACTTTATCCTTTCCATTCCACATCAGTAACAATTCCCAGTCTGCATATTTACACAAGTGTAAATATACAGACCGGGAGATGTTACTGATGTGGGACTGAAAGGATAAAGTACTATCAAGGATGACACCCAGACTCTTAACCTGTGGGTAAGGGGAGACAGAGGAATTATCAATAACAAATGAAAAATAATCAGTACTGGATAATGTTGCTTTTGTACCAATGAGGAGAACCTCAGTTTTGTCACTTGTTATTTAATTTAAGAAAATTTTAAGAAAACCAGGATTTAACTTCTGCTCTGCATTCAATAAGCGAGGAAGGTGGAAAGGAAAGAGTAGGGTAGCTAGTGAGGTAGAGATGGGTGTTCTCAGTGTAGCAGTGGAAGCTAATGTTATATTTACAAAAGATATTACCAAGGGGAAGGAGGTAAATTGTGAAAAGGATAAATAATAATAGTAATTCTTTACATTTATGTAGCACTTTTCTCACTACTGCAAGCACTTGTCATAGTGAGTGCAGAGCCACTTCAACCACCACTAATGTGTAGCATCCATCTGAATGATATGAGGGCAGCCAAGTGTGTACCAGTACACTCACCACACATTAGCTATTAACTTCAACTTTGTTGTCATATGTACTCAGTACAATGAAAATTTTTATTAGGTGGTGAAGAATTGAGAGACATTTAGCTAATTTGACAGATTGGATGATTAGGGGGCCAGAATGACTAGGCCAGGATGGGCAGTTTAGCCAGGATACACCCTGACCATTATGTAGAATGCCCAGGGATCTTTAACACTAGAATTACCAGAGCCTACAAAAAAACTTGTAGATCCAGCCCACCTTAAATCTAAGTGTTCGCACCTCTCCGCCAGTGTCTTTTGTCCCTGTAAATGTGCCAATAAAGACAAGCAGCCTGTTATTCCATCCCCCACAGGCTGCAGAATGTGCACAAACTTCTCCCAGCTCATGCCTTGATTATCTGGGAGTGAAGTGCTGGAGTTTTAGAGTGGAAATAATAGATTGTTATTTGGAGTTCATGTATTTCATGTGTGTTCCGTTTCTACAATAATCTGTGTAAATACATTGTTAAAACAGAAATGTTTTTCATATTTTAGTAGTAAATGACACAACGTTGGCATAAACTATATAATGTGTGAAACCTTGTAGTCCAAAGATCAAATAAACACTTTCACAAAAGATTCAAGGATAAGACAACAGGTTCTGTGGCGTAGTGGTAAGACTGACTTGTAACCAAGAGTCCCAGGTTCGATCCCGACTGCCTCTTATATTTACCATTTTCAGTAGTGAGCTTATTGTTAATATTATACAGTACACAGATACATTTGGTTTACATCTGTAACAGACGGTGTGCATTTGTAGGACTTGTGAAAGTTACCTTTTTTTCACTTTTATTCTCTCAGTCATGATCACGATACATACTAAGGGGAGCTGACGCTGTTAGTTTTTATTTGAAACTGGAAATAACTGTAGATGTGAGTGGTGTTTTGAGGCAATGGAACTGGAAATTCTCTCATCAGGAGGGATAAAAGCTGACACACAAACACTGGTGAATCTGCCTTCTTCGTATATCACCGGCAACTGATTTTTTTTTTTATTCAGTTTAATTGAGTGTTCCTGCTCACGCTGAATTAGTATTCACCTTATAGATTATGATGTCCAAAAAAAGAAAAAAAAGAGACATAGGTATATATGATATTCAGGGTCTTGTCACGGACGGTCTTCCACATCACATTAGGATCGGCAGTTGCACCCAAATCTGCAAGTTCCTCACACAAACTGCATGCAAACTCATTAGAAACAGCCTCGTCTTGGAGTCTGGCCAAGTCCAGGCTCATTTTCCTAGTAGGTGGTAACCTACTGGACCTAAGCTGGATCCAACAAGTCTGTGGTCAGAATTCACAAACTGGGCACTTCTGTAGACCCTGCAGTTTTGCAAGAGCCTCCAGCATTTGCCCACAAGGACTTGATCCAACTCCTTCACTGCACCACCAGCATTGGAGTACCAAGTCCAACAATGCGGTTCTGGGTGCTGAAACCAGGATCCAGTGATTCGCAGCTCCTGACCTTTTGCGAAGTCAAGGAACATGGAGCCATTTTCACCACAGTCACCAGACCCATGGGGACCGTGACAATCCTCATAGCCAACCCTGTCAGTGCCAGTGGCTGCATTGAAGTCACCTATGACCAGAGGAGTGTCACCTCGTGGGCACCCATCAACCACCGAGAGAAGCTGCGAATCAGAGTATATATTATCATTGTCATATATCAGGTACATGATTCAAAGAAATTCTTACGTGCATGTCTCCCACAACTACTGACAGGATTATAAAAAAACAAGAGACAAAGCATGAAGAGAAAGAACAGAGAATAAATATAAGAGACGCTGATGACATTTTCAGTATGAGCAGATTTGGGCAGCCTTATGTCATGTCTTCCACAATGACCAATGAGCAGGTCTAAATACAGTTAGAAATCACAGATGGAGAAGGGGAGCCAAAGTCCTCACCACCTGACTTCAACTTCTGAGGCTTTAAGTGATTTTAATTTTTATAGACTTTGGGATCCTATGGTCTAATAGCTGCTGTTCAGTAAAGTGTGCCATTTTCTAATCTGGTTTGAGTGGGTCTACTAGTTTGTGTTGTAGTGCCAGTTCTGGCTAACTGCCAAATGGACTGTGTCTATCATGTCTTCTGTCTGTGTCAGTAGTTTACAGCCTGATCCTTTTGGTCGTATCTCCATGTCTTGTCTGTCATGTTTGTATCTTTAAGACATTTTTTCTGTAGTTCCTTGTGTTTATAAAACACTTGAATGTTTTGTATGATGGATGGATGTTTTGTATGGCTAGCATGAACCCTTCTATGCCACCTAACAGATCACCATGGCATAGCCAGCTCTTTGATGCCATATCCAGGTATTTGATGTCATCTTATCCATGCAAGACTGATCAAATTCACGAAGATGTCTACCATGCAGTTTTTTCTGGATCCATGCTTGTGTTTAAATGTGTGTGGTTGTTGTGTCCTCCATGATGTTGTCAGTGGTATGGACATTAATTGTTATATTTCAGCCTGGGTTAATCCTCTGGCTGGAGTTCAAATCTTTGTTTTTTGTCTTCTTTGTTCATGTTTGAGACTTTTGTTTATGTTAATATTGTGAATTATGTTACAAATTTGATATCATTAATGAATTTTATTTCTTTGAGATATTGTTTGGTTTCTTTGTGTATAAACTACCTTTGTTGTGTTCTGTGTATTTTGTGGGTGGCAGGACCTCCTGCTCATCACTACCAGGGATGCCCTCAGATGTGTAAAGGTGAGGGTTTCTTGCAGTTCCTGGCAGTTCATTCAAATGCACTTGGGAATGAAGAGTTTTGTGTCCTTATTGTGATTTCCTGTTCTTTTGATGTTGTCATTAGTTTATAATTTGGTACTTTGATCACCTTGGGTTGCCTGTGCTGGCAGCTCTGTTATGCCGTTTGTGCTCTTCGGAGATTCACCGTTTAACAGAGCATTTTGTGAGATTACACTTTTTAGTGACACTTTAGTTTAGGTGCTGCAGAAATAAACCAAATACTCATTTACCATCATGTAACAAGACCTTAACAAACACTTCTTAGAGTCTCCATAAGACTTACAAAGCATCAGTAATGTGTTTCTCCATCTCTGCTACGTGACCTACTAAGACAGTTTTACTTTGTAATGGTTTGAGTTGGTTTAACTGAGACACATTTCTCTGAACATTACATATTTAGTACAAGACCTTTGAATCTTTAATATTAACAAGTAATTTTAACAACAAGACAATATATCACAAAACACAGACAATGAATAACCAACTGTTCTTATGTTTTAGAAGTGTCATGAAGACCAAAAACAGCCTTTATTAAAGTCTTGTTACATAAGAGTAAAGGAGTAATAGATGTAGCACATAAAGTAAAACATTTTTTATTTTATAAAGACCCATTGTTTACCCTTAAATCTAGATGGGGTTTGATAGGAAATCTGTGTGTTGTGTAAATTACTTCTGTCTTCCTCCCTTAGCATGTGGCAGAGTGAGTTGTTCAAGGGCTACTCTCAGGTGATGTTGTACAAGTTTTTCTTTGCAGCTGTGGTTGGCCTGTTTGTGTATATCTACAAAAAGTATGTGAGTATCGGTGTGATGTATGTATTGATGATTTTCATTGTGTGGCACGAGTGTACGTGTTTTTGGAGAATTTGTGAAAGACATGATTTCAATTTTTGTGTAAAAGTATGTTTGATTTGTTTGTGTTGTATTAGATTTGTCATGTTGGAGCCCACAGTATCTGTATAGTTCACCATCTGCCATGGTCTTGATTTGGTTGCCATTTTAGAGGGAACACCAACCTTCTCTACGGATCTCCTCCTCAACATGAATTGATTTACATTTGGTCAGTCGAAACTCCATGTGTATGTCTTGTGAATAAGTTTTAAATATCTATAGTAGCTTCTGTAATTGTTTGTTTGTTCCTGCATATGTATTTATTACATTAGATTAGATTAGATTAGATTAGATTAGATTAGATTAGATTAGATTAGATTAGATTAGATTAGATTAGATTAGATTAGATTAGATTAACTTTCTTATTCCCAAGGGGAAATTCAAATATATACTCACAGGACTGATAATACAGCTGTGAAATGAATAGCCTTGACACACACAAAAAGGTTTGGTGTAGCCACCCATATATGGCTGCAAAAGGGTTTTTTTTACAACACTCCTGTGCATTACTTTGAGTTCTCCACTGAACTGACTAGTGGAGGAAAGATGGCGGCTTTATCAGCTAAAAGGCGAAAGTGATGTCATCTGGCCGGAACGGGAGGAGCTTCAATCTAGGCGCGGGAACCAAAAGTGACTTTAGTCTAGGGGCCGGAACCAGAAGTGTCGTTGAATCAGGCAGGTTTTCCCATTTTTGGCCTGTAAAGATAACAGAGGTAGGTTTAGTGCACCCCGCCCGCACTGGCCTGGCGTGTAATTACCTCCATTTGGTCCACTCAGCTCACTCCCAGTCGCACATGTGTGACACAGCCAATCAATTAATTAACTGATAAATAAATTAATAAATAAATAAATAAATAAATGTATATTGTGGCGTCACGGTGGTGCAGTGGTAGCGCTGCTGCCTCGCAGTTAGGAGACCCGGTTTTCGCTTCCCGGGTCCTCCCTGTGTGGAGTTTGCATGTTCTCCCCGTGTCTGCGTGGGTTTCCTCTGGCGCCCCAGTTTCCTCCCACATTCCAAAGACATGCAGGTTAGGTGGATTGGCGAGTCTAAATTGGCCCTAGTGTATGCTTGGTGTGTGGGTGTGTTTGTGTGTGTCCTGCGGTGGGTTAGCACCCTGCCCGGGGTTTGTTTCCTGCCTTGTGCCCTGTGTTGGCTGGGATTGGCTCCAGCAGACCCCCGTGACCCTGTGTTCGGATTCAGCGGATTAGAAAATGGATGGCTGGATGGATGGATGTATATATTGTGCAGATATTTCAAAATGATATTTCAAAATGATCTTAACGAGTACCCCAGGACGAAGCATTGAATTGTCTGATAGCAGTGGGCATAAAAGACCTCCAGTGACTCTACTTTGTACACCCCTGTGAAATGAGCCTGTGCACTACAGTAAAAGTGCTCCAAGAGAACACCTCCTGAGGGGATGGCATCCAATTCTGTCACCATCCTTTATTCCACAACAGCTTTCGGTGTATATAGGGTCTGCCCTGTGATGCAGCACACTTTTCTGATAAGTTTGTTCAGGCATTGTGCTTCTTTTGTGCTCAGCAGGCTTCCCCAGCAGACTGCAGCAGATTGATAGAACATTCCCAGCAGTTTGTTGCATACATCAAAAGACCTGATTCTCCTTAGCAAGTCCAGTCTTCTCTGCCTCTTCTTGTACTGCTTCACTGTTTTGTCAGACCAGTCCAGTTTGTTGTCTATGTGGACCCCCAGATACTTTTAGTTCTGTACCACATCTACATCACCGCCCTTGATGGTGACTGGTGTCAGAGGCTCCTTGCCACTGTGGAAGACCACCACCAGCTCTTCTATCTTGCTAATGTGGAGTTGCTGTCTCTGCACCACAAGGCAAGGTCCTCCACAGCCTTCCTGTATTCTGGCTCATCTCCATTATTAATACAGCCTATGATGAACAAGTCATCTGAAAATGTCAGTACATAGCAAGTGCTGGTATTGTGCTGGAAGTCTGTTGTGGCGAATGTAAACAGAAAGGGAGACAGGACAGTTCCCTGAGGTGCTCCAGTAATACACACCACCATTTCTGACACACAGTCCCTCAGCCTCAGAAACTGCTATCTGTTGACAGTTAATCCATTATCCAGAAGACTGTGGGGGCATCAAGATTCAAAGCCTTGAGCTTTTTTTCCCAGTCAATGTGGCAGAACTGTGTTAAAAGCACTGGAAAAGTCAAAGAACATAATCCTGACTGTGGTTCCGGCTTTGTCCAAGTGAGAATAGTCTCTGTGGAGCATGGAGATGAGAGAATCCACACTTATGTGGGCCTGATAGACAAACAGCAGAGGATGCAGATGCTCTGAATTCAGGGGTGGAGCTGTTTCAGTATCAGCCTCTCAAAGGTCTTCATGATATACAGTATGAATTAAAACAACTGATCTGAAGTCATTGGAATCACTGGAATGTCCTTTCTTTGGCACTGGAACCACACAGGATGTTTTCCATAGTTGGGAGACCTTATGAAAGGGAGAACAGGTGCTGAAGGACACCACACAGCTGGCTCAGCTGGCTAGTATGTGTTTTCAGCACCCTGGGGCTGATTCCACCTGGTCTCAAAGCCTTGTTTATCCAAACTTTTCCCAGCTCTGTCCTCATTTAATCAGCAGAGACACACAGTGCAGGGTGTGGTGGGGACTGGAGACCAAAGGTGGGATATAACTGTAGAGGAAGGTCATGCAGGGTAGAGATTGCAGTTGGGATTCTAGAACATCCTAAGGCTTGCACACAGAGGTTAGCAGTGTTGGGAAGGGCTGGACTGACAAGAATGAACCTGTTGAAGATCTGCTTCAGTTCATTGACTCTATTCTTGTTCCCTTCCTCTGCATGATTTCTTATATTTTAGCTTGTGCTCAAGTTTGTCTCTGTAGTGAGCTTTCCCCTCACAGAGCTGCTTTTTCAGTTCTGACTGGACCTGCTTGATTTCCTCCTTATCTCCAAACTTGAAAGCTCTCTTCTTCATATTCAGTAGGGCTTTCATATCTTTTATGATTCATGGCTTGTTGTTGGGGAAACAGCACACTGTCTGTGAGGACTGTGTTATCCACACAAAACTTAGTCTGTGATACAGTGGCTGAGTCCCTCAATGTCTTGGCTGTGTGACTCGCAAAGCAAATCCCTCTCAGTGTTCTCAAAGGCATCCTTCAGAGTTTCCTCATCCTCTATTGTCCATTCCTGCACGGTCCTGGTGGTGGCTGGCAGCTGCTTGACAACGAGTTTATATCTGGGTATGAGCTATAACAAATTATGGTCAGATCTGCCTAAAGGTGGCAAAGCAAAAGAGTTATATGCCCCTTTAACATTGGCATTGTGGTGGAAAAATTCATAAGTATCAATAGCTAAGTATTTTGGTTCCAGTCAGTCATTGTCCAACCCGTTATATCCTAACACAAGGTCATGGGGATCTGCTGGAGCCAATCCCAGCCCACACAGGGCGCAAGGCAGGAAGCCAACCCACAGAAGGGTTTGCAGTATACATTTAAATATATAAGAATTGGTTGTGGAAAACTACTGAGGTGTTTAAATGTAATACACAAAATTAAAGGAAAGATGACTAAGAGATGACTAAAAAGTCAGCAGATGTCCTATGAACAACCAGAATGGACAGTTGTTACATGCACAGAAATTTCATGGGTGGTGACTCAACTCAAAATGTATAATAAGAACCAAAAATAATAATATAGACTTTTATTGCCCTGTGGTGGGCTGGCGCCCTGCCCGGGGTTTTTTTCCAGCCTTGCGCCCTGTGTTGGCTGGGATTAGCTCCATTAGACCCCCATGACCCTGTAGTTAGGATATAGCAGGTTGGATGGATAGATGGATAGACTTTTATTATATATAAGTCAGTTGGCTGTAAACCAAATAACCAACCAGAGTAAAATGTATGCATTGATTGACACTATATGTAAATTCAATAGTTTATAAAATGAGTCTGTATCCTCTAGTAGGTGAAGTGTAGCACAGTAACAATCAGTTCTGGCTGCAGATTGGATCCACAGTCCCAGTTACAATTGTATGGTGACTGCCAGGCTGTGTCTCCATCCAGGCCAAGTGAGTGCAAAGATAAGAAAACAAGAGCAGAGGTGGAGGACATATGTGTGAGTTGACATAAGAAAAAAATCTGGACTTGAAAATAAAAGTATCTGATGTTTTCAGATAGGGTTACCCCAAAATCTTTTAATGGTAAAAGAACCTTTTAGCATTTTATTATACAGACAATATTTTACAATATTTTTTCAACTGCTAACAAAGTCTGCTACTCCAAACACAATCAGCCAAAGCTTAATCTCTTCTGCTATGATAAAATATTTTGTACAATCTTATACACAATGTCCTCACACACAGATGTGCAAATCTACTTAACACTTTTATATGACTCTAAACATGTATTAATGCTAAGCAGAGTCAGCCTCATGCAGTCTCCTAAAAAGCCCTGCCACTCTAGACACAGGACCCTGATACCTTCAGTGCAAGATAAACAGCACACATCTGTTATGGTCTAAGCACAAACAATCTGATTTCTTAGCACATGATTCAGTTTCTGAGGAAACAGTAATGCAGTGTCAATGGATACATTAAATGGGGTTTCAGGTTAGCTCTTTGATTAGTAAAATGGAGCTCAAAACAAGGAAGAGAAAGAGGTGGCAAGAGGAGAGAAGTAGGTCAAGGGGTAAGAAGAAGGTGATGAGATCAAATTACACATTAGATAAGGACAACTGATATTGACCATGCTCTGGTTCATGGCATGACTGTTAGAGAAGCTGGCCAAGGGGTCCAGCCAAATCTAAGCCACCTCTCAGTTGCTTCCATAATCACAAAATTCAGAGAAGAAAACAGGCAAGTCACATCACCACCCTGTACAGTTGTGTGTTATTATCTCTGGTATGACCTACTTGGGTGTGTCCTTTTATTGTCTCATCATTGAACAAAGATTTTTGTTAATGACAAACTAGTTTTACTGTATTGTGACAGAATAGAAAGACAGCCATTTATGTAGTGATGTAATATGATATACATGTACTCAAGACCAGCAAAATGGTCCTACCAGTATGTGAAAACAACTTTATCAGTAAGAGAGAAATACAAAGACATATAATGGAGGGCAAAGCTTTTCAATGAATAGAGTGTGGACTTGAGCACCCTTCACCATGTTTCCTTAGAGCTGGAATCAATGGGGATGCTGCAGGAATTAATCTACTTAGATAAGGCAGACTTTAACCTTTCGAAGAAGAGGAGGAAGAAGGGCTGTGACATCACTGGCCACCATGCAGTATTTATGTTTATAGCTTGCATGCCATCTTAAGACCATATAACACAGCACATCTACTGATGGTTCTCAATGACCTTAGAGATGCACTGATGGCTCAGGAGTAATAACAGCAGAAGCAGGCAAAGCAATCTCATGTGATTATCTAGGATAACGTCAGGGTGGTGGAAAGACTATGACAGACATCCCTATGAACAGGAAGAACATCTTCAGGCAACAGTGATGGCCAATGCTGAGGAAAACAAACCCTGAGACAGAACATATTCTTAAAAATTTATTGGTGTTTTTTTTGTTTGTAAAATAGCTTTTACATGTCATTTATAATGCACGTGTAATCAAGAAATGGATCGATGCTCAGTAACTTTATTGGCTTGAAAAATAAATGTATTTGTTAAGTTTTCAGGCCTTGGATTTCCAGTCAGGCCCCTAGTCTTTACATTATAAAATGCAAGGACAGCCTATGAATTTTTTAATATTTCTGGAAAATACTTGATTTTAGAGCACAGTTTACAGTTAACAGATCCTTAAATGTTGTTTAAGAGGCTAACAGTAAAATGAAAAGCAAATAAAACCCATCTAAACAAATTTAAATACATTTTCAGTACAAAGAGCATAATAGCTATTCTACTCTGAACTTCTGTAATTCAATATCTTGTCAGTTGTGCCTGCCCGGGGGCGCACCAGCTCTCCAAAACTGACACAACTGATTCCAGGCACAAGTATCTGCACAACAATCATTTTATTTCGTTGTGGGAAACTCTTCACAATCATTACCCACCTTCACAGTTCAGTACAACAAGCACCAGTTCCATTAATACAGTATACACTGTACAGTACTTTCTTTTACTTCTCCCTCTATGGCTGAGCTTTGTTGCTCTTCCTCACAAATCTGGCTCTTGGAATGAAAGAAGGTGCCCTGTGGGAAACCATGGTGCTGCCGCAATCCAGGAGACTGCCATCTAGTGCTCCGGGAAAGGTAATACCCTATGAATGTTTCCCCCTCGACCCTTCCAGTGTTGTTGTGTTCCAGCTGAGCAAGTGCCACAGCCATCTGCCGCATAGTCTAAATAGCTACAGTATTAAAGTAACCTGAACCATATTGTCCTGATGAATTGCGGTATCCCTAAAAGCTGATCGAAGGGTCATATTGGAATATTTGTCTCATTGTAAACATGTCAGTATATGGCAAATGTGAAAAACACAAGAACATAACAAAAAGCATATGAAACATAGCAAATAATAAACAAAAGTAACTTAACACAAATCAAGGGCGCAGCAATGAACAAAAAAGACATAAAAGAAGAATATGAATACAAGCTAGGCAAGGAACCCTGGCTGAAATAAAACGCAATACTTACAAACAATGTGAGCTCTAAAAATAAGAAACAAGAGGAGAGGCTCATTAGACTTTAAAGTTTGTTGTATTATGACAAAGTCCAAAAAGAAAAAAGATGAACCGAAATGACACTTTATTCCAACATTCTCCATGTACAGTAGGTATCCTGTCTATATGAGGCAAGATTATAGTACTTTTGTGGTGTAATTGTAGTATTACCAAGATACATAAGACCAATAAAACCTGGAAACTGCCTGCCTTGAAATACACTGAAAGGAGAACTGAGCAGGGTGGTCTGTAACAGCCATGCAGGCTTCAGGTGAAATCACGTGATCTATGGGAACTGTGCTCAAATAAGACCAGGAGAACTGGAATTACAGGTAAGACACGGCTACTGTGATAAAATAAGGCTGCGTCTCAGGTTACAAACAGGAACTTATCATCTAGCACACTTATTCTGAGTCACTGCAACAACCCTTTGATGTAAGAAAAATTAACCCTTTGATGTAAGGAAACATTTAAATTAAAGCTTACATTCTTGCATGTTTTCCCTTTTATAGTTAATGAGAACATAAAATATTTTTTTCTCTCAGGTTCTTCATCTTTGGTCATCCTCAGGACACAGATCATACTGTAGCATAATGTCTAGTATAAAAGACACTGGTTGAAAATACCACCACACGTGGGTTTTACTTCATCTAATTTAAATTAATTAACTTTATGCGCTGTAACATTCACAAGACGTTATGAACATTAAACCCACACCACTATGGTTCTATAACAAGGCCTACATCAGGATATTAACTTCAGGATGAATGGCTTGCCTGACGGTTGTTCTCCTAATAAACTTATTTGAGCCATGGAAAAGATACCCTTAAATGAATATATGCAAGAGTTATCAGCAACACATCACTAATATTTACATCTGTAAATAAAAATCAGCAAGCCACGTTACTGTTTATAATTTCACATGTTTGACAGGCAGCAGCCATTATCATCAAACCAACAGACAGGAGCTGAGCTTCTTTGTTAGAAACAGAGTGACCATCAGATTGGGTGCATCATTGGAGCCAACATTTAGAATGATAAACTTTCAGTGGCTGTATAGACGCATTCATGTAACAAATATTTATAACACAATTTAAATAAAATTTTATTAAACATTTTGACATTTCATGAAAGACATGTACTCTTTTTTATTGCATAATTTACTTTCATATGAAGTTGCTCAGGAGATGCCGATCAGCTTTAGGTTTAAAGTCAAAAATTGTATCGCAAACCAAATTAATATTTAACCAAATTGTGCATTCAAATGCAGTTCATCGTTGCAGAGAGGTGAAGTTCACTTGAAGATACCAATTTTATGATAAATAAAATCCATTTTCAGGTTTGTTAAAGTAACTTCCTGTGCATTTTAGAATATCTTAAATCTGAGCATATGCACTTGAAGGTGTCGGAAATTCATTTTAGATACCTCAAAAGGCTCAGAAAGATACTTTTAGATTTCTTAAAATGCATTTCAGATATCACAATGTATCATGATGTTTGAAATGTATTACAAATAAATTAACTGGATTTCTTAAAATTGTATTTAGATATGTTTTTTAAGATATCTTATAATGCTTTTATAGTATCTTGAAATAAAACTCTGCGTATATTTAAATATCTTGAAAGATATCTGAAACTGAGCAGAAGCCAATTTTAAAATATCAGCCAGTTTGAGATATCTGGAAAGAGATTTATTTTCCTTAATCTGTAATTCACTATAATAATGTATTAATTAATTAAATTAATTTTGAGATATCTAAAAACATACTTTAGGATATTTATAAATATTATTTAGAAGTTGTCAGGCTCACAATTAACTTGTCTGTTCATTTGTTTTGTTGACCTCTAAGCTCATCTGTACGCAGTTTGTGAGTTCGCTGTGTGAAGTTTCTGTTGATAAACTTGGCATTGTTACCCACTTTAATCAACTTTGAGGAAAAAATACTACTATTCCCCATTATTAATTATAAATTTAAAGTTTAATATAATGTATCGTCTATTATTGAATCTCTGAGTTATTGTGTCTCAGAAATGTAAGGCGACCAACTGAACTACTTTAATTGTTTCCCTTCAGACAATAAAAGTAACTCACTAAAATAAACTCGATTGGATTTTCAGCCTCTTTTGCATCAAAAACGTTTTTACAAGATAGTAAGACTTTTTTAATTTGCTGTATTTTTGTAGCGTGGACTCCAATGACTGATCTCTTTACACGGTTGAAGTCGAAGGTTTACATGGTTTGTGAGATTGATAGCTGCACAAAGGCATACAAAGTCTAACAACTCCTCTATCATTTCGGACTACTATATATGAAACACAGGGTGCATTGTTGGAAGAAAAAAATAGAGCGCTTGTGAGCAAAATGTTGAAAAACGTTAATTTATGCACAATTAGTTTTGATTGCGTTATCATTTTTGTTTCAGAGATATGGAACTTCAAGTTCCGAATGTCAAACGAATGTTGTACGTTATCTAGCCACAGGTAACATGCACAGTCGTCCTGATTCTGGTTGAGTGTCGGCTTAGTGTCAATGTGTCACAAGGTCACGGTAAAGCTACAATGCAGAGGCTGACGGCCAATTCAGGCTCAATGCTTGCATGTTTCACATGCGGGTTTACTATTTCATGGCAGGATAATTTAGAGAAGGGCCAGTCCTGATACCAGCGGCCGATTCTGGCTGATAGACGACATTGTTCGTGTGGTCCTACGTTAGGTGAGTTGTCTTTTCTGTCTGCTTCTGCTGCAGGAGTCTCGTTTGGCTGGCACTCTTTTCTGAGCGGTTGGCAATTCGTTTTATAGACGGCATGCTGTCTGCTTTAATGGAGTATGGACCAGATTTCTCATTCTTTCTAAATACTTTGAAATTCTGGACATTTGTGCCTCCAAATATTATGATTTATTTTCTTTTCCTTGCCTTTTCTGAATACATTCTTTCCTCTGAATATTTACTACACTAAAATTCGAAAGTCTTACTCGACTCACAGGTTTCACTGATTTCAGTATACTGTTTAGCACTGTTTAAAGCATCATGGCAAACTATTTGATAAATATATTTGCTTCACTTTTTATATACAGTACATTTTAAAATTGTTCTCAGATGCTTCACATGCTTCGTACTTCATTTTCTGTTCTTTGAGGAATAACAGAATAACAGAAAGTATGAGTTTGTTGTTGAATATATTATATGTAGTGTCAGTTTCCAGAATGGAGAAGTAAACTGCATAAGCAAGTGGCTGCAGGAAACAAAAAAATGGGCTTATTGCTCTTCTAATTTAAATGAATGTACAAATTTAAAGCAAACTGTTGTCCAAACTAATACAACCACATGCAGATATTACTGAGATAGTTCTCAGATTTTTTTTCTTTTTGATGATAAGAACTTTCTTACCAATTCTCACCCCCAGCATCCCAGTTGCTGCTTTATTTGAATGTGGCAGATGGAGCTCCTCTGTACTCACCCCACTCGAGAGCGCCTTGAACAGACCCAGTTTACATGGCATTTGGGACACACTGCCTCACACTGCTGTGTACAGTTTCTCTCAATCATTGAATCTGTTCTGAACAGAGTGCACTAATCTCAGGTAAACTTAGTAACCTAAGAAATGTCACCCCTATAAATTCTGCATGTAAACCCAGTAAGTTGTGCTAAAGGCTGAGGTGGAAAATCATAGAGCTGTGACAGCTTTTGTGTACTCAGGCCCTTTAGTTCTCTCCGGTGTTCTTCTTAGCCCACTGTACAATCGTTTTATGTTGTTAAGTGTTTCCATTTTAATGCTTTCAGTCCAAAGCTGTTCTCGGCTATGAATGACTTTGCTCACCGTCTATTTACATCATTTGTGGAGCACTTCAGTCACTTATATGGTCCTGAAAATGTAGTCTACAATGTGCCTGGGCTGACTCGTCTGTGTCAGGATGTCATGTTGCCTGGCAATTTGGACTCAATATCAAAATCTCCCTATGAGGATTACTTGGGTCACATTAAGAAGATGATCAGAACCTCCCATAGTCCATTAGCACAGATCATACTGTGAATTTCTGAAGTGAATATGTCACCAAGTCATGAGCTCACAGAGGGAAATCCAATCTTGACAAAAGAACACTATGATGGACCCCCACCTTCTTCTTTTCAACACCACAGAGTTTGTTAGTTTCATTAAGCAGACCTGGATAGCAAATCCATGATATTTAAAACATGGAATGAGGAAGATGACTGTGTTAAGACTGGCTAAAGCTCTGCATTGATAGCAAACATCTTGAGCTCACATGGCAAAGTGCACATTGTGTGTAGATAATATAAGAGAAAAGACACATTTTTGGAGTACCCCATAAATTCATGTAATTTTGGAATCCATAGAGTATGTAATCTTTCATAAACCTTAAAAACTGTTGACCTGGATGAAAATATACAAAGGAGTACTGGATAGCCATATAAAGACAATGATGCTGTTGTGCCCTGAATATCTGACATCTGTAAGTGTTTGTTAGAAAGGCTCCCACTGACACTTGTTGACACGGCGTTATGATCAGTTTGTTTTCTGCTTTTTTAGAGTAGTAAGTTTAGAGTGCTGGAATTTGAGGGCACAAATGAGGTGGAGTTCACGTCTGGTGCGTGGGTAAAAGATGGTGTGTGCTGGTGGAAAACAATTTGTTAATGTCATCAAGCAGGCCATGCTGCCCGACCCTCTGGATACAGTGGAGTGGACGCCAGATGTTTGAAACTGGTCTGGAATTCCCAAAACTTGAACTTCATTCATAATTGTATCCGATGATGTCTGTATGCATACTGTATCACAATTTCTGTTTACAACTGATAATTCTGAGCAGGGATGGAGAAAAGTCAGGGAGGCTGAACTGCAGTCAGAGGTTGAGGGTCTGAACCAAAGGAAACAGAGGAGGATGATGTATGTATTGTTTTTCTAAAGCAATCTGCAGACCATCATTAGCGAGACACACCTTCACTTACACTGTAGGCCCTTTCACA
This sequence comes from Erpetoichthys calabaricus, assembly GCF_900747795.2. Classification (NCBI taxonomy): domain Eukaryota; kingdom Metazoa; phylum Chordata; class Cladistia; order Polypteriformes; family Polypteridae; genus Erpetoichthys; species Erpetoichthys calabaricus. The sequence continues at coordinate 349,332 of NW_026261598.1, read as the reverse complement.
TATTAAAACCAGGACATTCCTGGGTTGAGTTTTCAGGAAATCATTCCATATACCCCCTTTCACACTGGACTTATTACCAGAAGCATCACATTCACACAGTACAATGAAAATCCTAGAAGGACAGAAATCACGAATACCGATTAGATGTTTAACAAAAGCTACATTGTTGGTTTTTTTTTTGTTGCATTCCCATGCTGAGCAGTCAACTCTTAATGATTGCTTACCATTCAGCTGGTGACAGTGAGGATGAAGGAGGAGGCAGTAGGGGTCTTTCAAGGACCCCATGAATTGGCCCGAAATCATTCACAGCCATAAATGTGCCTGGACCACAACATCATCACGGTGTCCTATCAGAATGTAACGTGTACAATGTGGCTGATTAAAAGGGGCAGTTAGTTATTTCTGTAGTCACATCCTCAGCTGACCACTGAATCCATGAGCAAGTCCTGTAAATGAAATTGTTGTAGAAAGGGGAGGCTTCTCAAACTGTACACTGAGAAACACTCTCCATTTTTTCATTCAGTGTTGATTATTCCCAAGATGGATGTCTATTGATTGGCATCTCACACTATTCAAACTATGGAAGTGTATAGCAAAAATTAACTCTATCCTGATTTCCTTTCTCCTGTCTTGTACTTTATTTTATTTATTTATTTTGACTCCTCAGATAAAATTAGTGACTGATCCAAATCTTATATCTTGAATATGCCCCACATGCACAAAATGATTAAAGCAATTCTGTCAGACCAATGCCAACTAAAAGATGCTGGTTGCTGCTCAACTTCACATCATTTCTGTGCAGGACGTGAATGAATTTGTCAGCTCAAGATGGCAACGAAATGAACCGAGAAACGAAAGAGCAGAGCTGTGGGTTTGAGTGCATAGAAAGATGTGGCCAAAGAATGCTGAGAGTGATGAGGACGGTTTGGATGCAAAACAGTCGTTAAGAGAACAGTGGAGATACTTCTGAAAAGTTTGTGATTCCATTACACTTTTTGCTAATTATACTTCTCTAGAAAGCAGATTGTTGTCACATAAGAGTGAAAAAATGGGAATGGAGCTGCAGTGTGAATGGGGTGTTTTTGGTATTAAACGTAATGTTGTACATGGTGGTTTAACAATGGTGCAGTTGTCCTCAACAACACAGAGGCATTCATGAAAAGGAATAAAATCAGAAAAAAAATAACAATAATAATTAATCACAAGTTAGGGCACTTCAAGCAGGATGATTATCAATGGTAAAAAAATAACTGTATTGAACCGTGAACTCAGCAAACCCAGACCTGTACTGACAGAGTCCTAAGAAATTCTTGACAATTTATGAGTCCCTGAAAAATAATAAATTTCAATAAGAAATAAGCTACTTACTGTAGTTTGAACAAAGCATGTCACTCATCCCTGCATTTTTAATGTGTGTGCTCAGAAGCAATGAATTACGTCTTAATGGGAGAAAATGGACCAGTGAGGTAAAGAGACAGACGCTGAGCCACTGTGGCCACCACTCTGTGTGTGTCTGTAATCTGAAGAAAGGCCCACACGTCAGTATTGTAATCGTGTCTGTTAATATCTGTTAGTAAGGAGCACCGGGTGGTAAAGTGGGCCCCTTGACTGATGAAGACTCGCCAGACTGCATTCCTGTTTGTTACTTTATTCACAAACCTGAAATTCCTCATTTCAGTGCAATTGTAATGTAGAAGAACAGCTGGAGAGATGAGAGACAAGCCAAGTCCTGCTGCAGTCTCAGGTTTGGCCTCATAACTGACAACGCCTGCTGAAGTCGAGGGGCCACAGCGGCATATTGAATAAAGTCACGTCATCAGCTCACGGGACATCAGGGACATAAACAGGTAAGGAGAATAAAACTAATAAACTGCTCAGAGTAACTTGTGATATTCTGATCAAACAAGGCACTAAAGGGGCTGCAGGTGACTTTCATAATCTCGTACTGTTGGTAACAAAGATGTTAAATTATACTGAGCTGGCAGAGCAGGACGGAGTTGCCTGGCCTGGAGATCTTAAACAAACATCGACATTCATTTCTTTGTGTGGCACAGTTTCACACCTATGTGTGTGGTTTACAAATAGAAAAAGAAAAATTAAAGTTATTATAGAGGTAAAATGGGAGAATCCTTGCTCTGTTGGTTTAGTTATGTTTACTGTAAGTGTATGTCGCACGTACACAGCAGAGTGAAATTCTCATTTTCATGTTTCATTGCTGCTCTCGGCTGCCATGCTTGCTGTTTCTTTATTTTACTGTTTCTTGTCAATCCTGATAGCAGTGCATTAAGTCTAAGGACTAATATGTGATAGAAAATTGAATTCTAAATCTCTAACGACTCCAACGTTTTATTGATATCTCCATCAAGCCAGATTGAGTTTTATCTTAGGATTTTCACTTTGTTTACTGATGCCAATAAATTTAGGTTTTATTTTTTCTTGTTTCATTTAAGGCAATTTCTGCTCTTACATTCTGTGCTGCTGGTTGTTAGGATTTGATTTTATTTTGATTTTTTCCAACCCATTTATGTCTTTTTCAGGCCTTTTTCCTTCTTTTTGGTGTGTTGGCCTGTGTATCGCTGAATACACTTCTGCCCTTTTCACTTTTTATTTTAAACATATTTAAAGATGTGCCTTTGAAAAGTGATCACCTCTTGGCAGGTTTCACATTTTCTTGTTATACAATATTGATCACAGAGGATTTAATTGGGCTTTTTTGCCAAACACTACCATTTTGTATGATTTGGTTTAATGTGACAGCCATATTGGTTATGGTTATGATGTTATTGCTACCATGTGACATCATTTAATGGCCTTCTTTAAGATGGCAGCCCAGTGTGCCCTCTCTCCTAGGTTAGGGATACATTGCTAGGTGCTTCTTGTTTGATTTGGCAAAGATTTTGTGATGGAAACAAACTTCTCTTTTGCTAGGGCTTCTTTGTTCAGCTGCGTTTTGACACGTGTTTCAGATTTTTGACTGAGAATCTTTAATTTCGTTTTGAACTCTGAAAGCAGATCATTGGCCTTTCATGGGATTGGTGCAGAGATCACTTGTAGTTTGTCCTCTTGTTGCCTGTTCATGTTGGTGTTTCACTGGACAGATTGGCCTTTATTGAGTCAAAGTCAGCAGAGAATCATCAAATTGTAACAAATCTTCATTAGTAAAAGTGTGGTATTTTATTTTTATTTCTCTGCATCACTTGCTGAATAACTTGCACCCTAATAGTTTGTATTGCCTACGCTGCAAGATCCTTCTTGGCCTGTCAGGGCCACCAGAGAACATCCTGTGATCAGGTAGCATGTTAAAAAATGGATATTGTTTCATAATCAAAAAAGAGAAGACAAGAGGTGGAAGGCTCAACTTTTTTTTACAACTCAACTGGCATCTTGAATTAATCCTGAGGGCAGATTGTCAGATACCATAGGCGATGGGCTAACTGGAGCAGTTATACTGGTGGGCCTTAAGGGACTGTGTATCTGTGGGAAAGAGTTTGGAGTGCTGTTGTACTGAAGATCTAACTTACCTGCATTGACATTGTGTATTTAATTCATTTGGGTTCAGTTTGTTTTGCATATTTTTGTTTGTTTTGCATATTTTCATCTTCTGTATTTTCAGGGACTGGATTTCTGAAGTAATAAAGAGGAGGGTTGAGGTTCTTGGTACGTGTTACATGTTCATGTGCCTTTATGTATTGTGATTCATGTGTGTGGGGTTTTGTAAAGTATGTGCTGTGTATTGTGATATGTGATTTATTAAAACTGCTATATGGTATTCCATGATTTAGCTGAGTAAACTTTGCTTGATTTAAAGTGTTTTACAATTAATTGTTTGTCGGCTACATGAACACCACGTGTTTCATCTTAACTCAAGGTGGGCCTCAGCAATCCACGATTATGTGAGCACACAGGAGGGAGCAACATCAGCTTTAAGCCGACTTTAAGTGTAATGTAGTTTATGTATGATGTATTAGGGAACAGCTCTGAAAAGATGAAGAGTTTATTTAATTGTCATAAAACAGAAGAATAGGTAACAGAGACAATGGCGGTCTTTTCAGCAGTTGATTAGGAAATTAATTTTTGATAAATAGTAACACAAATTGGAAACACGAAAGAGGACACAAGGTCATCCATCTCAATGGCTGAGTACATTACAGTTCTGAATTTGTCAGTCAGTCATCATCCAACCCGCTATATCCTAACTACAGGGTCATGGGGGGTCTGCTGGAGCCGATCCCAGCCAGTACAGGGCGCAAGGCAGGAACAAATCCCTGGGCAGGGTGCCAGCCTATTGCAGGGCACGGCCACACACACACGGGACAATTTATGATCGTCAATAAACCTAACCTGCATGTCTTTGGATTGTGGGAGGAAACCCATGCAGACATGGGGAGAACATGCAAACTTCACGCAGGGAGGACCTGGGAAGCGAACCCAGGGACTCCTATCTGCGAGGCAGCAGAGCTACCCACTACTCCACTGTGACTCCTTGTTCTGAATTTGTGTACTGCAGAATTAAATATTAATGGCATTATTCACACAAAAAAAAGTAAACCTATTATTTTATGACTTTCTTACTTGAAACACTTCAAACAAGTAAGTATTCAATAGCAATATGAAAATCTTTTGGCAGCAATTAAAAATTATATACAAGTATATACAGCAGAATTCCTAGAATATGTACTTACATGCAAACATATTTTTTGCAGTCAGCCATCAAAGAAAGCTGCAGCTTCGGTGAGCGGTGCAATGTCTCAGTGTCACTCCTGCTGAAGGAGTTTACCATCATCAGAAGGTCAGACTGAATGATACGAATGGCCATTCACGTCAGTGTCATTTTAAAGGACAGACCTGTGCACTGATGCTATGAATGATTTGTATTTTACATCATCGGCCTCTAGCTCGGCGGTGCGGTTATTCACACACGAGTGCAGGCCATTGACATGGGTACAACTTTGGAAAAATGCAGTGATAGTGATTCACTTACCAAAAAGTCAACAAAAAAAGTCAAATTGATGTAAAGGTTTAGCACAGCAGTCATCACATTGGCTCCAGTGAGTTGTCTTTGCAATGTTTGTCTCCATCTAATCACGTAGAAAGTTGTTTTTTTTTTTAATTCCATGAGGTCTGTGTTGTCCTTTTTCTCTTTGCTGCAGACAGTCTGAGCTCCTCACTCAGTGGACTTTTAAGGAATAAACACACTGTGGATGATCCCACAAGGGTTTTGAAAGCAGTCCACCTTTTTAGGCCTTTAATGTAATCACAGACATCTTTGTGAAAATCAGCACCATGCGTGCCAGACCAGACTTGACGATTGTTATAACGAGTGTTTCTGTTTACTGGCATATCCGCAATTGAAGAACATTTTGGATTTTTAATATTTTACTACTGGACTATTATAAAAACAATAAAGAGTACAAATGTATTTAAATATCGAAGTACATGCAATTGTATCTATGTTACTTTTATTATTTTACAAATACTGTCATGACAAGGGGCTTTCTTTCTAACCCTCTTTTGTGCTGAAGGTTTAAAATACAACAGCAGGAGCCCACCAGGGTTGGTCCTGTAAGGTCTTTAAGTGTGACTTTCTTTTCTTGGACATTACACATCTCTGAACTACTCTGACTTAGAATTGATACACTCTTTTATAAATACAGTATACAGTATAATAATGTTAATATGGAACACCCACCTTTATTACTTATTTTTTATTTTCTTTTGTCTTTCACTAACAAAAATGGCAAAAGGAACAAATGATAAATAATAATTTAAATCTGATATATATTGACATTTTTCAATAAACAGTAGAGTTTTTAATGTCGTCTTACCACTTGGTAACGAACGGCAGATTAATAATTTAATCAATAGTAAGAATGCAGCAGCATTAGATATGCTAAAAAAAATCACCATTAACATCAGGAAAAAGATGGAAATGAATGACAATTTAAATGGTGTTCATTTTTAATCAATGGTTTAGGCTACAATGATTTGTTATTTTGTAGTGAACATGTAACATTAATTTAAACAAGAATTCCACTAAATTAGACAGTCTACATAGAACAAAAAGAAAATGGAAACTTTACATGAGGTTCTCTTTCTCATCTGATGGGACTTTTGTGAACTCAACTACATTACTCTCAACTTCACTTTTACACTGGCATGTGCCAGGCTAAGGGTTGACACTTCATTTTCTTTGTTGCCAAGTGTGACTTGCATTAATTTTCTTTGGTGGTACCAATACCAGCTCAGATTAGTGTCTTGATGTAAATGTAGATGAAGAAACCCTGAAGTTGGCCTGTGATATGAAATACAGTAAGAGTCCTTTTAATTGGTGTTTCACAAGGCTGTTACCATCTGTTCATGGGTATTTACTGCATGGAGCATATTATGGATCTAAATAAATAAAAGTTCTTTCTGGAACCTTCATGTGGAAGGGCCTTTTGGGAGCCAAAAATGATTCCCCTTTGGCATTGCCCTGAAAAACGTCTCTGGCCCCTTCATTTTTTAGAGTGTAGAGTGGTGTTTTTGTGTTGCGAGTTGTTGGGAGAGTTGTGTCAGGTGTCATTGTGAATTGTCATTTGTGGTATATGATAAACGGCTTTTAGGAATATATGTGCTTGGGTAATAAATGATGAAAGTTGGAAGTTTTATTTTTCTTTTTTTTGTGGAATGATTTTCTTTTTACTTTTGTCACCATTGTGAAGCACTAGAATGGAAATGAAGAACATCACTGGAATTTCTTCTTTGTGAATAAAGAGAAGGCCACATTAGGATGTTAATAGTGACGCCATTCCTAGACCAAGAATCCAAGAATTGATGATTGTAACCTTGCTTTCACTCTGTAATTTAAAGTTTAGGTATTAAAATAAATATTTTTCAATAAAACACAAAAAGATTAAAAGTAAATGCTGGAAGTGCAGATATTGTCATGTGTCATAAAGAAGCAGATGAGAGAAACTGAGCCATAGACAGCCGAAATGTCGAGCTCAAACAAGTCAACCAAGTCACACATCATGGCCTTGGTGTTTGACACAAGAGGTGGTTGTCAAACAGCCATCATGGAACTGATGCAGGATTGAGAAACGGAAGAAAGTGGGAGGAGGTACAAATGGTGAAAGACTGTCAAGAAAACGTAACTGTAAGTTAAATAAGACAGAAGTCCAACCAGTGCTGATTTATGGGGATGCAATTTGGGCCATCAAAAAGAAGTAGGAGCTGCTCATCAGGGCAGAAAGAAAAATAAATAAGGATGTCAGCAAGATGTCAGGGGTATCATGGGAAGTAGGGTGACATGGTGTGGGCACCCCAGTTAGAAATGCATGCTGTTGGTGGATGAAAAGACATTTGAAGGATGGCAGATGCTTAAGTAGAGAGATTTGGTAACAAGAGATTTGAAAGTGTTGGTCTGAGGACAGAGGATGCTGTGGTTAGGATCAATGGAGACCAGGATCTACATGGCAGACTGTCAACACCTGAGCAATGGTTTCAAGTAAAACAAGAAAACAGGAAAACAGTAGTGCATACTTATATTATGTAGCTGTGATAAAATGAAGACAACACATTTAAAAAGATGACCTGAGTGGAGATGCTGGGCAATTTTATCTGAAAAGAAATCAGTGAAGTCAGGGTCTGCAAAGTAGGATGAAGTTTCATGAATGGCCATCTTTTGTAAATGTTTGGTTTATCACATTCTCACAAACAATGCAAGAAGGAAATGCTTACTGTGAATCTGAGGATCCATCCATGTAACTGTTTCTACTAAAGCAGTGATGAGTTAGGAATTCTGAAATCCCCCATAAGTGTGGCACAGATAGACAAGGTGCTGTTTACTGAAGTTCTGTTCTGAGTCCAAAGTGAGCACTGTGTGGTTGTAGCCCACCTCACTATTTAGTCAAACTGGCATTCATTGTGCTCACTCGCTGACTACAGCAGTGCTTGAAGGGCCTAACAGTCCATTTTGTTCATTCAGAATTCTGATAAGTCAGACCTCATGTGTCTTTGATATGTGACAATGAAGCCCCTCCTGAACACATCTACAGTGTGCTTTCTGTGTTAAAGAATTACAAGCTGGTAGCTTTGTCACAGACTCCTGAAGTGGCCCATAATAATTACAGTACCTGAGAAGTCCCTGCTTGTAACTTGAGATCCAGCCGTGTGTTTCCTGTAAATCCTGTTTTTCTGGTCTTATTTGAGTGCAGTTCTCACAGATCTCGTGGTTTCACCTGCCCGGCTGTTACAGGCCCTGCACCAATTCATCACTCATTGTATCTCAAGGCAGGCAGTTTCTAGTTGTTATTGGTCTTGTTTTGTCTTTTCACAAACACCCTGAGACTTCCATCAAACATGTTGTATGGACCTAAAGTCAATATCGGTTTTGTTTCTTTTTTACTTCATGTCACTTGTAAACTTACCATTTTAGTTTAAAGAAATCTCACCAGTTTATTAGTTTCTAAACCACTTTAGCAGTTCTTTGTGGCTGATGTGTAGGCAGCCCCCATTCTGAGAGCAGATACAATCTGGTCTGGCTGCACCATAAGATGGCTGCACCGACGAGAGCTCCGAGTCATCAAAGCAAAAAGTTATTATTTATTTTCTTACTACTCACTCTCTTTGTGCGTACTACTTTATCACACTTTCAGTATGACCGACAAACACTACTGGAATTACGTTCATCAGCCAGTTCGGATTTTACAACCGTTTTTGATATCGCGGACACTGTACTGCCTGGAGCCTTTTGCTTACTCGCGTGACGCTGAAGGAAAACAAAGAGGGGGAAACGCACCGGAGTTCTGTGCCGAACCTGACAGAGAAACAACAAGCCTCCTCTGCCTAGCATCCTGCTTGCTAGCGTTCAGTCTCTGGACAACAAATTAGATGAGCTGCGTGCACAGATAAAGCACCAGAAAGACATCACGAACTGCTGCGTTTTGGTGTTCACAGAGACGTGGTTGGAGCCCAGCGTACCCGACTGCACAGTCACACCGGACAGGTTCACAGTTTATCGGGGAGACAGAACGAAGGACTCAGGCAAGTCGAGGGGTTGGGGTTGTGTGCTTTATGGTTAACTCTTCGTGGGCTACGGATGTGTGTGTCTTAAAAACGCACTGCTCACCAGTTCTCGAGCTGCTGACCATTAAAGTTAGACCCTTTTACCTCCCGCGGTACATCCTCCCACAAGCTGATAAAGCTTCGGCTATGGATGAACTGTATGATGTTATCAGTGGACTAGAGAACGCTAACTCAGAAGCAGCATTTATTGTATTGGGTGACTTTAACAAAGCAAACATGAAGAAAGTTCTCCCTAAATACTATCAGCACATCTCTCCCCCCACAAGAAGTGATCAAACACTGGATCATTGTTACACCTTATTCAAGGACTCCTACAAACCCCTCCCTCGACCAGCTTTTGGAAAAGCAGACAATTACTCTATATTGCTGCTGCCCACATATAAACAAATACTTAAACAGGAAAAACCGGTTTACAGGGACATCTACAAATGGGACAGTGAAGCTGAGGGGGCCTTACAGGACTGCTTTGAAACAAGTGATTGGCAGATGTTTGAGGATACAGCTGATGGCAACATCAATGAATTCACAGACTCTGTCACAGGATATATCAGCAAGTGCATTGACAATGTTGTCACTAAAACCTCCATTTGCATATATCCTAACCAGAAACCCTGGGTAAATGGGGAGATTCGGGCTAAGCTCAAGGCGCGGACCTCTGCCTTTGGTTCAGGGGACTCTGATGCATACAAAGTAGCCAGATACGACCTCCGGAGGTCCATCAAGAAGGCCAAACGGGACTACAGGGACAAAGTGGAGTCAAGCTACCACAGCTCTGATACCAAGCACCTATGGAATGGACATCACTGACTATAAAAAGAAAAACACAGTCAGTGTTTAGCCCACTGCATGTCTTGCAGATGAGCTCAACACCTTCTATACTCGTTTTGATGCAGCCAACAAAGAACAGGTGCTATATCCTCAAGGGGGCAATGAGTCTGTCACTCTGATCCTTGAAATGTCTGACGTGAGAAGGTCCTTCAAAAGGGTCAATCCTCGCAAAGCTCCATGACCAGATGGCATCTCAGGCCATGCCCTCAGGGCGTGTGCTGACCAGCTAGCAAGTGTGTTCACCAACATCTTCAATCTCTCCCTGAGGCAGTCGGTGGTCCCCACTTCCTTCAAGGCATCCACCATCATTCCTGTCCCAAAGAAACCTGTCTGAATGACTATCGCCCGGTTGCACTGACATCGGTCATTATGAAGTGCTTCGAGGGACTGGTCAAAGGTTACATCTGCTCCTCCCTCCCCGACACGCTGGATCCTCTCCAATTTGCTTACAGAGCAAACAGATCTACAGAAGATGCCATTGCGCTAACAATAAACACTGCCCTCACCCACCTGGAAAGAGGAAATACATATGTAAGAATGCTGTTCATAGATTACAGCTCGGCATTCAACACCGTCATCCCCTCAAAACTCATCTTGAAGCTTGACAACCTTAGGTTGGGGACGACCATCTCCAGATGGATTTTCTCTTTCCTCACAAACAGGCCTCAGGTGGTGAGAGTTGGCAATCACATGCCCTCATCACTCATTATAAACACAACAGCGCCGCAGGGCTGTGTGCTTAGCCCCCTTTTGTATTCCTTGTTCACCCACGACTGTGTTGCAAAACACGGCACAAACACCATCATCAAGTTTTCGGACGATACAACCATCATAGGCCTTATCACTGACAACAATGAGTCGGCGTACAGAGAGGAGGTGCTGGCACTGAGTAATTGGTGCCTGGATAACAACTTGTCTCTTAACATCAGCAAAACCAAGGAGATGATCATGGACGGAAACAGCAAGGCAGAGAACACCAGGCCATCTACATCAGCAGCGTAGAAGTTGAAAGGGTTAACAGCTTCAAGTTCCTCGGAGTAAACATCACCGAGGATCTCTCATGGACCCTTCACATAGACACTGTGGTCAGGAAAGCTCGCCAGTGGTTCTACTTCCTGAGGAGGCTGAGGAAGCTTGGCATGAATACCAACATCACCTCAAACTTTTACAGGAGTGTGGTCGAGAGTCTGCTGACGGGCTGCATTACCGTCTGGTATGGGAGCTGCTCTGCAAGCAGCCGGAAATCACTACAGAGAGTGGTGAAGGCAGCAGAGCACATCACGGGAAAGAGTCTCCCTGCCATTGAAGACATTTACCTCCATCTGTGCTTGTGTAAGACAAGCAGCATCATAAAGGACCACAGTCATCCAGGACACCAGCTGTTCACCTTGTTACCATCTGGCAGACGATACAGGAGTCTGACTACTCGGACTACAAGACTTAAGAACAGTTTTTACCACCAGGCCATTCGACTCTTTAACAGCAACACCTGTAGTACTAGGGTGTTGTACCGTGTTAGCCATTATGAATGTAGAGAAAAGCCAAGCAAAATGACACCTTTTATTGGCTAACTAGAAAGATTACAATATGCAAGCTTTCGAGGCAACAAGATGTCAAGACATCTTGCCTGAAGAAGGGGCCTGAGTTGCCTCGAAAGCTTGCATATTGTAATCTTTCTAGTTAGCCAATAAAAGGTGTCATTTTGCTTGGCTTTTCTCTACAGCAACACCTGAACACTTACATACACTTACATTACATCTACATTGCACTACATCTACATTGCACTACTCACACACAAACTGTACCTGCACACACTCAGAATACTGACTGGAACATGCGTCTTCACTTTATGGAACATGCATCTGCACTTTATTGAATAAAAGCAAAATACCCGCACTTCGCAGCGGTGAAGTACTGCTTTAAAATTTTTAATAATAAACTGAGGGAAAATGTACCAATAATTATTTGTTAAGGATCTCTTTGTATACCACATTGTCAGTTCGCCCCTCCGGTTGTAATATGACCAAGCTGTGCGCTGAGCTTACTCTTGAGCATGCAACGTGTAGTTGGCCATGTGAAAAGCAATCTTGCCTCAAATCAATGCCAACCTTTTGTAGGGTCTGTCCCTGAGACTTATTAATTGTCATTGCGAAGCAGAGCCTTACTGGAAATTGGAGGCGTTTGAATTGAAATGTGAGATCAGAGGGTATAACGGGGATGCGAGGAATAAAAACTCTCTCCACTGAGCCACCGCCAGTAAAAATAGTTGCCTCAATTAGGTTCATTTGCAGGCATGTGACCTGAAGTCTCGTGCCATTACAAAGTTTCGGTGGCTGTAAGTTTCTCAGTAACATTATTGGTGCCCCAACCTTCAAAATTAGATTATGCTCAGGAGTGCCTGGAGGATTCAGAGTGTGGACCAAGCTGCAGGCTATGGATGTATATATGTACGTAAGTAGGATTCAGTTAGCGTTGGGAACCCGAGTACCAAATTTGTTGAAGATGGGCCCATAAAGTAACAAAGACCATTGGAAAGTTCAATATGGCGGCCGACAGTGGTGTCATACCACCAAAATAAGTACGTACATCGGTTTCGGTTAGCGCAGGGAAGCCGCCTACCAAATTTCGTGAAGATGGGGCCATAAATAAGAAAGTTTAACGTGGCGGACGTTGTCGACCGCTTTGACCGTTATGTGTAGAATTTCGAAATGCAACCTGCTTAACTTTAATTAGTAAGCTGTAAGGAATGAGCCTGACAAATTTCAGCCTTCTACCTACACGGGAAGTTGGAGAGTTAGTGATGAGTGAGTCAGTGAGGGCTTTGCGTTTTATTAGTATAGATGTATATGTGTATGTTTATATGTGTGTTTGTTTGTGTGTATGTATATATATATATATGTATATGTATATATATGTATATGTGTATATATATATATGTTCTGACTCCTCCTGATGATGTTATTTCTGGTTCCTGTTTTGATGCCAACCATTTCCTTTTCCCATAATCCTTTCTGTATTTAAACAACCATGTTTCAAAAGTAAAACACTTGTGATCATTTCTTCATTTTGATATTGTCTTAGGGCAAACCTTTTTTTGTGTCTTTTTGGACTTATTTTTGAAAAAACTTTACAATATATATGTATGTACATATATACACATATTTGTATGTATATATATATATATATATATATATATATATATATATGTATATATATGTATATATATATATATATATATATATATATATATATATATATATATATACATATATACACATAGATAGATAGATAGATAGATAGATAGATAGATAGATAGATAGATAGATAGATAGATAGATAGATAGATAGATAGATAGATACTTTATTAAGGGGAAATTCACATTCTCCAGCAGCAGCATACTGATAAAATAAACAATATTAAATTAAACATTGATAATAATGCAGGTAAAAAAACAGACAATAACTTTGTATAATGTTAAATGTTAACGTTTACCCCCCCCGGGTGGAACTGAATAGTCGCATAGTTTGGGGGAGGAACGATCTCCTCAATCTGTCAGTGGAGCAGGACAGTGACAGCAGTCTGTCGCTGAAGCTGCTCTTCTGTCTGGAGATGATACTATTTAGTATTTATATATATATATGTATATGTATGTGTATATTATGAGGGGCCGTTCAGGAAAAAAAGATTGGTTCATAAATATATACATTGGTTCAGTTATATATATCGTTTCGGATACATTGGTTTGAATATATACATTGGTTTTAATACATCCGTTCAGATATATGTATCGGTTCACATATATACATTGGTTGGGATACATTGGTTCAGATATATACATCGGTTTGAATACATCCGGTCAAATATATACATTGGTTTAGATACATTGGTTGAGATATATATATAAATTGGTTTGCATAGATCCATTCTGATATATATACATTGGTTGAGATGCATCCATTCAGATATATACATTGGTTTGAATACATCCGTTCAAATATATACATTGGTTGAGATATATATATTGGTTGATATACATTGGTTTATATATATATGTTGGTTTAAATAGATTGGTTTAGATATATACATCGGTTCAGATACATCCATTCAAATATATATATTGGTTCAGATAGATCCGTTCAGATATATACATTGGTTGGGATTTACAGGCAGGCACAACGTGGCCACCCATGTTTAGCATCTCCCTTTCACTTCATCATTGCTTCAACACCGTTGTAATTATTGTGCATATTTTATACAAGTTGCATATGCCTGTCTGTCGCGTTTTGTTTCGTAAGCCCTCTTGGTTGGGGGTCCTCGATTTCAAAGCACTTTTTTTCTTTTCATTATTTAAAACAATCGCACAGATACCCACCTCTTTGCCTCGCTCCGTCCCTCCCCGGCTCATTGTACCCGCCTCACTCGCTCCCTCTTGTCCCACCCATGACAGATTCTTCTCAAAAGCTGAGTTACCAGAAAGCATTGATCGCAACCGCAGTACTTCCCATTTTTTCACCTCATGAGACGCAGGTTTATCATTGACCGAAAGCCACCCGGTGATATGTGTTATTCCGTATTGCAAGCATTTCATTAAGGGGGCGATCTGCTTCAGCAAGGAACTTAGTCCCATTTTCTGAAAGCATGTTATGGAGGAAAACACTGGAGTTGCTCTGTTTCTTTTAAATGTTGATCAGGGATCAAAATGACCAGAATATTTCCGCTTCACAAATAACTGATGTTTAACTGTGTTTATAGTAAAACTGACAATACCACACACAAGCACATACATGCTCACACACACACTCAAACTCACAAATCGTGGGTCGCAAATACTACTGATTAAGCGTATCTGTCAAGGGCGATTATTTTTTCACCCCATAAAACTTTAGTTCATCATAGATAGAAAGCAGCACGGTGATCTCTATTATTCATTATTGACATAATTTCATTTAAAGATGATTCACGTCAGGGAGGAGAAAGGGTCTCTTATTTTGACAGGACTTTTTTTTTTTTTTTTAGGCGTAAGCACTCGCACATGCACGCGCTGACACAAGAAGAGAATAGTAAACTGAACGGATTTATATATATCCGAACCGCTGTATATATATTTGAACCAGTGTATATATATTTAAACCAATGTATATGTAAAATAGCGATTTTCAACCTTTTTCATCTCATGGCACAAATAAAGTAGTAAGTAAAATTCTGCGGCACCCCAAAAATCATTTTTTCCGATCTGACAAAAAAATAGGCATAATTTTTGATTGACTTACAAAAAAAATAATAGTAATTACTTAATCTCTTTGCCTCAAAGTGGCTTTTTAAAAAACCCTTTTGATATAATTTACTTATGGCAGTTTAAAATAAAAAAGTAGTGCTCAAAATTATAATGTGCCGTGTCTATTAGGAAGAGGTGGCGGTACAGGGGTAAGATTGCCGAGTCGCAGTTAAATGATCACTGGCTTTTGTCCGGGGGCTTCCTTTCTGTTATTTTATTTTATTAATTTATAAATTACTTTAATTAGTAAGAAAGGCACTATAAAAACTTAAGGAATTATTATTATTATTATTATTATTATTATTATTATACATGTGCACGTGTGATCAAATTCAGCTGCTGCGTAGTGGGGTATAAATAGGGACACTATGTGCTCGACAATACCACGTGTTCATTGGAATAACTACATAGCAGGGTGCTCACGCAATACAAACATAATGTGTATATTATTGAAGTAAAGGTTCATGTAAATTGATTATATGAAATAATATTTAGTATACAAATTTTTAACAAGTTGAGATATGTAAACTGGTTAAAATACACAAAATTATACATGTATTTATTTATAGTTCACATATAGTGTATAGGGGCGGCACGGTGGCACAGTGGGTAGCGCTGCTGTCTCGCAGTTAGGAGTCCCGGGTCCTCCCTGCGTGGAGTTTGCATGTTCTCGCTATGTCTGCTTGGGTTTCCACCTGCTACTCCGGTTTCCTCCCACAGTCCAAAGACATGCAGGTTAGGTGCATTGGCGATTCTGAATTGTCCTTGGCGTGTGTGTATGTGTATGCCCTGCGGCGGCTTGGGGTTTGTTTCCTGACTTGCGCCCTGTGTTGGCTGGGATTGGCTCCAGCAGACCTCTGTAACCCTGTAGTTATGATATAGCGGGTTGGATATTATGCCTATTTTTTTGTCAGATCGGAAAAAATGATTTTTGGGGTGCCGCAGAATTTTACTTACTACTTTATTTGTGCCATGAGATGAAAAAGGTTGAAAATCGCTATTTTACATATACATTGGTTTAAATATATATACACTGGTTCAAATATATATACAGCGGTTCGGATATATATAAATCCGTTCAGTTTACTATTCTCTTCTTGTGTCAGTGCGTGCATGTGCGAGTGCTTACGCCTAAAAAAAAAAAAAAAAAGTCCTGTCAAAATAAGAGACCCTTTCTCCTCCCTGACGTGAATCATCTTTAAATGAAATTATGTCAATAATGAATAATAGAGATCACCGTGCTGCTTTCTATCTATGATGAACTAAAGTTTTATGGGGTGAAAAAATAATCGCCCTTGACAGATATGCTTAATCAGTAGTATTTGCGACCCACGATTTGTGAGTTTGAGTGTGTGTGTGAGCGTGTACGTGCATGTGTGTGGTATTGTCAGTTTTACTATAAACACAGTTAAACATCAGTTATTTGTGAAGCAGAAATATTCTGGTCATTTTGATCCCTGATCAACATTTAAAAGAAACAGAGCAACTCCAGTGTTTTCCTCCACAACATGCTTTCAGAAAATGGGACTAAGTTCCTTGCTGAAGCAGATCGCCCCTTAATGAAATGCTTGCAATATGGAATAACACATATCACCGGGTGGCTTTCGGTCAATGATAAACCTGCGTCTCATGAGGTGAAAAAATGGGAAGTACTGCGGTTGCGATCAATGCTTTCTGGTAACTCAGCTTTTGAGAAGAATCTGTCATGGGTGGGACAAGAGGGAGCGAGTGAGGCGGGTACAATGAGCCGGGGAGGGACGGAGCGAGGCAAAGAGGCGGGTATCTGTGCGAGTGTTTTAAATAATGAAAAGAAAAAAAGTGCTTTGAAATCGAGAACACCCAACCATGAGGGCTTACGAAACAAAACGTGACAGACAGGCATATGCAACTTGTATAAAATATGCACAATAATTACAATGGTGTTGAAGCAATGATGAAGTGAAAGGGAGATGCTAAACATGGGTGGCCACGTTGTGCCTGCCAGTAAATCCCAACCAATGTATATATCTGAACGGATCTATCTGACCCAATATATATATTTGAACGGATGTATCTGAACCGATGTATATATCTAAACCAATCTATTTAAACCAACATATATATATATAAACCAATGTATATCAACCAATATATATATCTCAACCAATGTATATATTTGAACGGATGTATTCAAACCAATGTATATATCTGAATGGATGCATCTCAACCAATGTATATATATCAGAATGGATCTATGCAAACCAATTTATATATATCTCAACCAATGTATCTAAACCAATGTATGTATTTGACTGGATGTATTCAAACCGATGTATATATCTGAACCAATGTATCCCAACCAATGTATATATGTGAACCGATATATATATCTGAACGGATGTATTAAAACCAATGTATATATTCAAACCAATGTATCCGAAACGATATATATAACTGAACCAATGTATATATTTATGAACCAATCTTTTTTTCCTGAACGGCCCCTCATAGTATATATATATGTATATATATATTTATGTGTGTGTATATATATATATATATATATATATATATATATATATATATATATATATATATGGTTGAAATAGTTTACTGTCAAATAAATGCAAAGAGTACACGACACGTGTTTCGCCCTCATTCTGGGCTCATCAGGTGTACACACTCCACTGCACTCCCTCTCGGGAATCGAACCTCGGACGTCAGCACCAGAGGCGATGCCCCTAACGCTGCGCCACGGCATGTGGTTCGTTTATTTGACAGCATGTAGATCGGGGTAATTACATTCACGGCATTCGTATATATATATATATATATATATATATATATATATATATATATATATATATATATATATGTATATGTATATATATATATACAGTATATGGTTTTGGCAGCCAAGCACTTTTTTTCCAACCTAGAAGACGTCTCTTGAGATCCGTTTAATCACCTCGTTGATTGCATGTCTTCCAAGGTACTTTCAATCCCCATTTCCTGCACCGAGTCATCTCCCCTTTTATGAGTGACTGTGTTAGTGGCCGTACTTCGTACAGGTCTTTGAACGCACTGAATACTTGTAACTGGTGTCGCCCGTCGGCTACTTTCGACAGGGAATGGAAGCAATTGTCGAGTAACAAAAATTATTTGTAAGTGATTTCGCATTGAAGAAATAGTAAAAACTTGATCACTTGGGTCAATACCTAAAGAAATACACACAGCAAATGCAATTGAGAATACACCAGAATCTGTATGATTTAATTGTTGCTGTGCGTCTTCATAAACTATGGGAGGTTTGTAAGGAAACAAAGCATGAAGGAAACGAAGCTGCTCTTCAGTGAGGTTGAATTTTTTATATGCGTTTAAACTGTCATAGACATGAATTACAGCACCAGCATAATAGGTACACACCCAGTGAGTCACTCGTTCAGTAGCTGCAGAAGGTAATATTTGAATATGTTTTGCATTTTGTGGAATGTGCATTATAGGTATGTCAGGACTCCACATTAGCAAAACCTCTTGAGGTTGGAAAATTTTATGCACAGCTAAAATTTTGTTGAATTTGCTCATGTGATCTGTTAATAAATAATCATTATTTACCAACTCATTCATTGCAAAATCTGACAGTGGTAAGATCACTCCTTCCATAACACTAAACACAAACATTAAGTAGACACTAACACTAAAAAACGGCAACACCGCCGGGAAGAACACTAAATGAGATAAAGTAAAAGTCTACTAAACTTCTTTATTATAACTGCTTTATTATAGCAGGTGTGGGGACGCTGGTGCACGCTTGTTGTCGCCGCTCCTCCCTGTTAACAACACTTTTCGCAAAATTCGCCTTAATTCTGCACTTTCTTATGCTTGTTTTATTTTGTTGATTATATGTATAGTTCGTGGATACAGCTGACTCGAATTGCATGGATTTGGCTTAATATTTACAGATTTTATGGACTTCACTTTACTGGGAACAGCTGAGTCTGTGGATCACGGAACGAGACCTACGAACATTTCTTTGTACCTGGCGATCTAACACCTCGGGATGATCTGTCTCCGTGATTATATTCGCTATGCTGATCTGCTCCCGTTTCATCTTACAGTACTCTACAACCGGGAACTGATCTGATGTTCATACTAACCTGGTTTATGGCTTGTGGCTCCGGGGCGATCACACCTGAAATTACCAAGCGTTACTGTTTATGGCTGTGTATTGGAACATCCAAATCCTGCTTCCTCCTCCTGCTGTGCTTTCTGCTGCTTGCTATCGCCGCTCACCTACGCTACCACACCCGCCTGTCCTACTGGCTCCGTTGTGCTGCAGAACCGGCCCTAGACAATTTCGGGCCCGAAGCAAATTGATAACGAGGGTCTCATAAGGGGCCCGACCCCTGTAGCTAGGGGGTCCGGGGCAGAGCCCCGGCTGCCAAGCGATTTCCTGCATTCTGAGCTGCAGAAATGCATTTTCCCGGCATCTACAACCATCACTTTTTGACAATTTCCCAGCCGTGGAGGTAGCAACAGGCGCGCGGGCCTGAGTGAATCGTAATGCAGATTGGAGTGCCGAGTGGAGATGTCCACGTGGAGTAATTAGGTGATGGAATATTTTGCCCGTGTAATTATATATATAAAAAAATTAGTAATAGAGGTTGGAGTGAAGGAGTCTGTTGCTCCATTGGGCCCTCCGCAGCAGCCTCGCATCACAGGAAAAATAAAAACCTTGGGCGCAGTGGGCCCGAAGCAGTCACTTTGTTCGCTTCGCCCTAAGGCCGGCTCTGTGTGCTGTGCTGCTTCTACACTGCTATCAGCTAAGTATCACTCACTATTTTAGCGCTTTGAGTACTGAGAAACGCGCTATATAAATGTAATGAATTATTATTATTTATTATTAAACACTAATGTACAAAAATGAAGTAGAAAGTAACACTAAACCACAACACCACCGGGAACACCGGCACACCGCGTCTACTAAACACTAAGAAACACTAAAGGAAAAAATACTATTCAGTAAGTACCGCGTCTACTAAACAGTAAATCAGTAAAGGAGAAAGGACTAACCGCGTCAGCTGCGGAGCTCAGCTCGGAGCGAAATGAAGTGAATGAAATGAGGTGAATGGGAGGGGAGATGATCACGTGACTCCAACACCCACCTTCACTCTCCGTCTCTCCACAAACACACAAACACAGTCACACGGATCCCAACTCTCCTGTATATATATAGATGCATCTGTACTTATAAAACATTATCTGTGCAATAACTGTCATTTTTACTTGCTGCTCATTCAACTCATATTGCTTTATAACTTCTTTTAAAACGTACACATTCTATTTTATATGGCTAGTCTATTTTTAACTTGTAATTTTTTTTTTAATTATTTGTTTAGCTTTATTAGATCTAGGCTGAGTGACTTGTTTTTCTTGCCATACACATTTCATTTTATGTTGACCCTGTGTTAACCTATATATGACAAATAAACCTAAACCTAAACCTAAATAAGATGGTGTTGATGTAAAGGCCACAAGCAGTGCCTGACTCAGGATCAGACAAGCTCTCTGACCGTTCAATGTTCTAATGTACTAACATCAACCCTGAACCAGTCTTAGTTAAAAATTACTTATATAGGACAGGTAATTGTTCTTAAAATAAAAGATCATTTAAATAATAAAACAAGAGGCTAGTAATGAAAACCTTGGTGGCTCAGAGGCTAAGGGTCCGCACTGGCATGTAGAAGGCTGCTGGTTCAAATCCCGCTACTGAAGGAATCCTACTCTGTTAGGCCTTTGAGCAAGGCCCTTAACCTGAACATCGCTACAGGGGTGCTGTGCAATGGCTGACCCTGCACTCTGACCTCATAAGGTCATATGAAAAGACAATTCCCCTGGGTGATTAATACAAGGTACCAAATGGGTCAGCACCTGTGTAGATGGAGACTCTGGTGTGGTGCTCTGCTCCTTCTCGCCTACTCACGTCTGCCAGTGAACAGCGTCTGGTGATGCCACCTCTGTATGGCATCAAGTATCAATCCAGGGTCTTTTCCTACACTTTCCTACTTTCTACTGTATGTAGTTCCTAGATGGTGGAACGAGGTGCAAATCTTCATCCGTCCTCCTGAATCCCTCCTAAGAAGTAATTGAAGTCCCATTTGTGCTGCGAATATCTGTTTAATGGATTGGGAAAATAAAAAAAAAAACAACTATGCTCTGTCATCTTTTTTATTTGATGATTAACTTGTAGTTTAAGTTTAACTGCTTTATTGATTATAATTGATGATTGTAAATGTATGAGTTATTACATCTTTTCACTTGTGACAATGAGAAGTCAAAAAAAATGTCACCTTTTATTGGCTAACTAAAAAGATTAAAATATGCAAGTTTTTGAGAAAACTCAGGTCCCTTCTTCAGGAAGATGTAATACAGAAACTGAAATTCCCTGTGTTTATATACACACCAGGACAAGAAACAACATTAAAAAAACCTTTAAGCGAGACATCTTAAATGTAAGAAATTAATAGACCTCTTCAGGCTAAGATTCATTAAGCAAGAGAGGAGAACAATGTTTAGTCAAGATCTTTGGATAAGATAACTGTCCAAAAAGTCTTTTAAAGATTTCTGATGAGTTTTTTAATACAGTGTGGATCTGTAGTCAGGTTGTCTGTGTCAGTCGGAGAGATGCAAACAATCCTCATATCTGGCCATAAAACTCTTGTCTCTATTCAAACTATGTTGTAAAGTATTAAATTTTAGCATGAGTTTACCTTCCCATTCTTTTCTCTCTTGCTGTGTTTTGAAGTTACCCATAAGCACTGTGACTTTAAAGTCCCTCTCACAGTATCCATGGTTGTTGAAGTGGGCCACTACAGGACCATCCTTATTGCCATGCTTGATGTAGAACCTCTGTAAATTCATTCTCTGGCGGAGTGTTTGTCAAGTTTCTCCCACATAGAGTGCAGTGTGAGGACATTTCATGCAGAGAATTAGGTGGACCACATTAGATGATTTGCAGGAAAATGATCCCTTTATGTGATGTTCTAGTCAGCAGTGTGGCAATCATCCTTTGTTCCCTGTCCTACGACACTTGCTGTTCAAACAGACCCGAGGCTAATGTTACTTGATTATGTTTACCTCTGTTGTAAATCACTTTGGATAAAGTGATATCTGCCAAGCAAATAAATGTTAATGTCAATGTAAATACCAAAATAAATAAATAATAAATAGATAAATTAGCTGTTGAATTGGCAAAGTTTCACTGTAGTCCTGGCATTGATGTTATGGGCACCTCCATATTTGAAGAAGTGGAGCTGCAGATGCATCTTGTTTAAAATTTAAGACAAATAACAGAAAAACAAACAGAAGAAGTGACTCTTTAATGTTATTACTTCAGCAGTCTCCCATAATATAGTAATCAAGAGTTTGATGTCCACTGCCCATAACAGAAAAACTGTCCCAAAGTACAATGTGAAGGAGAGCAGCTGAAAGTTTTACTAATTCAGATAACAAGCTAACCATTAAAAATTACAAAAAGGCTGATTGTGGAGGAGATTTACATAAACATATTAGTCAAATACTGAAGTTATGCATAGTGTGCTGCACCCAATCATTTCCTCCCCAAGTTCAAAAAAGAAAATATATTACAAAAGAAAAAAGAATGACAAAAGAAGCCCTTATCATAACAGACTTCAAATCAAAGACGATAGCTTGGTCAAAGCTAAACTAATTTCCTAAAGAATTGCAGAATCCATGACGTTAACAACAAATAGTTGTAATAATTTTGCAGTTCTTAAAATGTGTATGGAAACGCACCCTTTCAATCTGTAAAATCTCTCAATGTCACTCCATTACAGCCAGTAGAACACTGACAGATGAGCCCAACAGGACATCCTCAAACAGCTCATATAATCGGTGGTCCAGCTATGCCAGGAAATGCAATCACCAGTGACATTCCTCATTTTTCTGGAGTGGTTGAGGTCATTTCCACAGTTTACTTCTTGCCATAAGCTCTCTCTAGCTGCTTCTAAACTCCACATGCCAGGTTTATTTCAGTCAGTTTCGGTTGCACCAAAGAGGATTGGGGCAAGTTATGCTTGGTAATCGAGGCAACAAAGTGTCATCTCATAAGCTGTTGTCTAATGTTGCTGTATTGTTGCTCACATTTCATTTTATTTTCCACCGCTTATCCAAAGCCGGGACACTGTGGCCAGCCACACTTGCCAACTCATACTGTGCTACCTCAAGACCTTCTTAGTCCAGATATAATCCTCCAAGCGAGCCCTGGGTCTTTCCCAGAATCTCCTCCCAGCTGGTCATGCCCGTAAAACCACCACAGTGAGGAATCCAGGGCTATCCATATCAGATGCCAGAACCACCTCAATTGGATCCACTCAATGCAGAGGGTCAGAGGCTCTACTCCAAACCTCTCTCAGATATCTACACTTCTCACCCTATCCTAAAGGGAGAGCCCAGCTACCCTGTGGAAAAGGTTAATTTCCGCTGCTTCTTATCTCATTCTTTGTTATTATCCAAAGCTCATGGCCATAGGTGAGTGTAGGGACATAGATTGACTGGTAAATCAAGAGCTTTGCCTTGTGACTCAGCTTCTTCTTCTTTTGTCAATTTAGCATATCTAATGTTTCTCCTTTCTGAAATCTACAATTGTTTAACACTAGAATTCCTAAAGCATACGAAAAAACTCATAATCCCGGGCCACCTTAAATCCCTTCGTACCTCTCAGTTAGCGTCTTTTGTTATGTAAATGTATAGATCAGCACAAGCAGCCAGAAGCCTGCTGTCTCATCCCCCACGTTGACTGAGCTCAGCTCGGGCAAAGAGTTCTACAGCTCAAGCCTTGATTATCTGGGAGTGATACCTGGAGCTGTATAGGGTAAATAATATATCGTTATTTGCAACACATGCATTTCATGTGTGTTCCATGTCTACAAAGACATAGGCTTTTCGTAGGGTTAAGGAATTCTAGTGTTAAATTATACTGCTATGTTCCTTACAAAGGTAAACATTTAAAGCTATGCTGTCCATTAAAATATCCAAAAATTAGTATTTTTATCACAGCGAAATTATGGTATCATTCCCTATTGTTCTTTTTTGTCAACGAAAAGCAAAAGGAAATACATAGTAATAAAAAATGCATTATAAAGGTGTGTTGGTGTGCTAGATAAATAATCATTAAGTTATAAAAAGTACCACAACACAAAAGTTGAAAGCACTTTGAAGTGATAAAAAGGACCCTGGATGTAATTGGGCTGTTGAGAAATGGAGGGCTTGCTTGTGGGGTTGAAATTTCCTGTCCACACCAATCATCAGGCTTTGACCACCCTGTTGTCCTCCAAAGTGTCTGATCACACAGGCATGTGGATGGCATGCTGGGCAGTGTGACTGTACTGTTTTAACTACACTGCAGCTTATCATCCAGGGTTACAGAACCACATTGCCGACTGCCTCTATTGCTTCTCCTTCCCTGCTACTGCTGAGACCATTTCTGACAATAAACCTGAGTCGAGACACTTTTTTGAAAATATGACCGTGAGTCACTTTCTGCCATGGCATAGCAAAGAAGATCTTATCGGCTATTTGATCTGTTTGCAATGATACTGGTACCATAATTATACATCATTTCCCTTCTCAGCCTTTTTTTCTTCATGCTTTAATTACAATATGCATATATATATATATATATATATATATATATATATATGTATTTTTTTTTAACATCATACCCTTGGTTTATTGTATTAGGGCTTACTAAGTTTATCCAGGGCTACTGTTTAACATCATTCCCTGGGTTTGCTCGCTCAAAACTGTTTAACCCTTTAACCGCCAACTCCCTAAATATTCCCCACGCCAGGCGAAATCTGAACAATTTTTGTTTTTTTACTTTTTTACATTTTTTTTACATTTTTTACATTTATTCAAGCAGTATTGACCACTAAATGTTGTGCAAGTTGCCAGTGTATACACGAAATCTATAAATGTAACCTGAATTCTCAGCTAAGCAAAACATCTTGATACCAAACCGTGCCCTTTTCAGTGGTAGATACTGTCGAAACTGTAAGCGGCCCTTCCACGACAATAAACTTTCATCAACTGCAACTGACGGTCCTGGCATGTAGGGCAACTGAAATGCTTCAAATAAATGATCAATCAAAGGACGTAGCTTGAACAAGTGGTCGCGGTTTGGATCTTTCTTATCTGGCTCGTTTCTGTTGTCATTCAAATGAAAGAATTTCAGCAGCAAAGAGAATCGGTTACGTGTCATGACAGCTGCAAAAATAGGTGTTGCATACATAGGATCTGTAGACCAGTACATCTCAATATCTGGTTTTCTGATTATTCCCATCAACATCAAAATCCCAATGAATTTTGTCATTTCGTTTTCATCAGTGTCAAACCAAGCACGAACACGGGAATGTGGAGGTAAATTGGGATTTTTCTCAATAAACTGTGCTGCATACAGATTTGTCTGATGAACAAAATGTCTGATCAAATCAGGTGACACAAACAGCTCATAAAACTGCTCAGCAGTGTAATTGTTTACATCAACAATAAAGCCACACGTTCCCTCAAACGAATGCAGAAAAGGTAGTTCACCTCGGGCAGCAGCCCAGCTGAGATGCTGGGGATACACCCACTCAGCGCCGTCATCCGATGCGTCTTCATTCACAGTATCATGCAGCGCACGTTGCTGCTCATCACTGTCGCTAAAATCTTCTTCAGAACTGCTACAATCATGATCAGAACTGTCCAAAATCGCCTGCAAAGCCTCACTTGAAGTCAGTTTACGTTTCGCCATATTCACAGCTGTTACATGCGAATCACGTCACATGACCGGCCAAAACAACCACAGACTTGTCGAAATACAACGTAGTAATAATACCCACGCCAAACCGTCAGTTATACTACTTGCCAGGCATTCATATATGTATGTGTACTTTTCTACTTTTATTTTTCTATTTTTATTTAACATTATACATAGTTATTGTCTGTTTTTTTCACCTGTATTATTATCATTCTTTAATTTAATATTATTTATTGTATCAGTATGCTGCTGCTGAAGAATGTGATTTTCCCATTGGGATTAATAAAGTATCTATCTATCTATCTATCTATCTATAACCACAGGCAAATGTGCCGGATAATTCCGGCAGTATGGCGTTAGCAATAAAACAACGGTGCCGGATATATCCGGCAGAGGGCGGTTAAGGGGTTAAGATCATATTTTATGCTTATAGTATTTAGACTGTGTTGTCAATAGATATCTCTATTTTAATCCTTATATGCTGCGGGGCTTGTTTTGTTTTGCACATGCTGTATGTCAGAGGACTGGGACTTTGTGAAGTGTGGTTCAGCCTCACATGGGGAGGCAAAATGAGGTGGGGAGGGGACTAGGGGGGAGATAGAGCGCAATCTATCTCTAATTTATTCTCTTAATCCTTATAATTATAAGTCCCAACATAATAATAGGCTTCATGGCAATAACTCCTGGGAAAATTTTGAAATTAAGGTCAAAGCTGTCTTATTTTCATTTAAGAATACAAAATGACAACAAAGGTTCAGAAGCAATGTCTCCATGACAGAACAGTTGACTTTGTGAGCTGGAATGTTAAAGGTCTGAATCATGAATTAAAGAGAACACAAGTATTCTCTGACCTAACAAGTCTAAATGCTAAAATAGTATTTTTACAGGAGACCCTCTTATTATGCAAGGATCAGTTTCGGCTGCACATAGACTGGACTGGCCAAATTATCCATTGCACGTTTACAAAGAAAAATAGAGGTGTGGGAATTCTTATATATACAACACTGTCATTTGCAGTATCACATGTAGTATCTGATCCTGAAGGGAGATGTGTGATTGTCATTGGTAATTTATTTAACTATAAAGTGATTTTGATAAATATCTATGCACCCAATGTGGATGATAAGGACTTCATCCAAAATGTATTTGCATCCATTCCCATTGTGAACACTCATTAAATTATAATGGCTGAGGACTTTAATTGTGTTTTAAATCCCAACTTAGATAGGTCTCCTGCCACAGGGGCGATGACATTTAACACTGCAAATACAATTACACAGTTTGTAACAGATCACAACTTATAAGACCCCTGGAGATTTCTAAACCCAAACTCAAGAGTATGTTCCTTCTACTCACCAGTGCATCACTGCTACTCAATAACTGATTATTTCTTTGCAAATAACAATTTCTTGATAACAATTAAATCTTGTAAGTACAACGCTATTCTTATCTCCAACCACGCTTCTTTGATCATGGAGCTCAAATCACTATGCCCCACATACTCATCTCGAAGATGGTGTCTTAACCAACTTTTATTAGCAGATGAGAACTGTAAAGGATTTATATCCGAACAAATTAATTTTTTTAGAGACAAATACACCCTCAGAGGTTTCTGCAGGATTACTCTGGGAAACCCTGAAGACTTTCTTAAGAGGAGATCAAGAACATGCCAGATGTCCGAGTGAGGCAATTCATAGGAAAAGACAGGCTCTACACTCAGAACTCAGTCTCTTCACAACAAAGAAACAGAACAACTCATTTTTAAATCAAGACATCACTACTATGAACATGGAGAGAAAGCTAATAAGATCTTAGCTCAACAAATCCACAAGCAGGAAGTTCGCAATGCAATCCCAGCAATCACCAACACAGACAGAGACAAAATCATTGACCATAAAAATAATGCACACCTTTAGAGACTACTTTAAGTCCTTATATTCTACTGAGTTTAAAGAAGACAAGACACAACCTAATGCATTTGTGGTTGCATTACAGATGGTACAACTAGATACTCTTAGTGCAGAGGAATTGGATAAACCTCTGGCATTATCAGAATTACTAGATGCTATAAACTCAATTCAGAGTGGGAAAGCAGCAGGCCCTGATGGCTACCCTGCCAAATTTTATAAAAAATTCCTAACTCAGCTAGCTCCCCTTTTATTAGCAACATTTACAGAAGCTAGAGACAATAAAATTCTGCCTCAAACTTTTCACCAAGCATTAATTACAATATTTCCAAAACAAAATAAGGACTTATTATAATGTGCATCATACAGACCAATTTCACTTCTGAATAATGATGTTAAGATACTCTCCAAGTCCTAGCTAGAAGATTCAGAAAGTGCTTCCTTCATTAATATCACAAGACCAAACTGGATTTATTAAAGACAGACACTTAGCTTCCAATCTTCAATGCCTGTTTAATGTAATACATTCACCCACAAAGTCTAACACCCCAGAGATATTATTATCATTGGATGCAGAAAAAGCATTTGATATGGTTGAATGGAACTACCTTTTCACTACATTGGAGAAATTTGAGTTTGGCCTGAACATATGTGCATGGATCAAACTATTGTATACCAGTCCAGAAGGTTCAGTTTGTATTAACAACATTAATTCAGACTACTTCAAACTAGAATATAGTACCAGACAAGGATGCCCCTTGTCACCATTGCATTTTGTAATCACCAATAAGCCACTTGCAGTTCACAGTCAAAATGCTTATGAGATTATCAGAGGACTTGAACAGAAAATTTTTCTATGTGCAGATGATGTGGTACTGTATATATCAGATCCACAAAATACTGTGCCTTCAATACTAACACGACTAACAGAAGCACTTCAACTAAGAGAAGCTTTTATCGGTGGCACCACTGCATGAGAACCACCTTTTTCCAACCTCTCAAACATATGCAGTTTTTAATGTCTAGAAAACATTTGGGATTAAATCGCTTAGAGATCTTTATATAGACAACATCTTTCATCCTACAAACAATTACACTCCAAATTTAACTTTCCAGCTACACATTTCTTTCACTATCTTCAAATTTAGAAACTTTGTTAAACTAAACTTGTCCAATTTTCTTCACCTCCCACCTACCTCTATTCCAGAAAAAATACTGATCAGTCTTGGGGACTCAAACAGCATTTCTGTAATATATAAAAACATTTGACAGTCTCTTCCTTTCAAAGAACCAAGAGGACAGTGGGAGAAGGATCTCTCACTCCACATCTCAGAAAAGGAGTGGAAGGTAGCATGGCAGAGAATTCACTCAAGCTCCATATGTGCAAAGCATATAATTATTCAAATGAAAATTATATATCGAGCACATCTGTCTTGTTTAAAATTGTGCAAAATGTTTTCAGTGCAAGATTCAACCTTTTTTTTCTCTATTTATTTTTACTCATTTATTAATTTATCTATTTACTTATTTTTGCTAGCTTAAACTTTTACTCTGCTGGCCTAGCTCTCTTTCTCATAGGTGGAGTTTGATTTGTTTTGAACCAAGTCTTGTAAAACTTGAATTATTTGTATGGAATGTTATTTGTTTTTAATATCAATAAAATCCTCAAAAAAAAGCTGACTTTGTGGTGATTTAGTCTCTTGCTCTAACTGCCCTGTCACTGAGTGAGTTTGCTTCTGCTTCTCCATTTCACAGTGAATTTTCTGCCTTACAAGCTCAGATTACCAATGGTTAGCCATCTTCTCTTAATGCTGTTGATACAGTTACACGTCTACATTTCTGATTATGAGATGAATTAAGTGTACCAGATAGTTATGTGTTCTGTGGTGCTCACCTCATTGCTCCTTTCTCTCAGAGTCACATGTTGGTTGCATTCACTTGTCTATGTCACCAAAGATATTTGTAAAGTAGACAGTGCGTGTGTGTCATCTTTATTGGTGGCCAGATATAGATGACATGGTTGAAGTTCATGTTAAAAACTGTCAGCTGTGCCAATCTTCTCATAAGACAGCCAATTCCCTTTTCTACACCTGTGCCATTTCTATCTGAACCCTGGGAGAACTGGTAATAGTTGTGTGGCGGGTGGGGGGGGTCTATTTGAAACAGTTGTCTGGAATTATACACTAACCCTGACTGATTATCATAGCAAGTGGCCAGAAGTTACCTTCACTGTTTCTATTTCCACTCAAAATGTCACACATTTCCTTATCTCAGTCTTACCAGATTCAGAAATCTGCATACTCTTGTGTCAGACAACACCTGTCGATTCACATCTGCAGACTCTGCAGCCTTTCTGAACGCAAGTGATATAATATTCATCACATACACATCTCTGTATACCATCTGACTGCAAACAGGGCATTGAAAGTTTTTAATGTGATCTCAAAGGCTTCATTCAGTTTGTTATCTTACAATCAAATCCCTGGAGACCTGCACTCTCTCAGAATGTCTTCCAATTTACCATTCAACACCACCTGCTATTACACCAAATGTTTTCCCCTTCATCATAGAAAAATACAAATACATCTCAATGTCTTTCCTCATCCTCTTCATTGGAAGGCTGATGATCTTCCTTCAAGAGAAAACTAAAACTTACACTGATGCTAGACGTGGAGTGCATAGCCCTAATTTCCAAAAAGGGGACAAGGTTCATCACAACTTGGAGAAGTTCAAAAACATATTGGTCCTAGTAATTATCTGCCAACAGATGAGATGAAATGTCATTTTCCCACTTATCCAAGTCAAATGCACTGGTGGCAATGAATGATAAAATGGGCTTACGTCTCAAACCTTCACTGCCACCTGCGCCTGAGGTTCCTTACAAGATACAAGAATACAAGATTGAATGTGACAAGAGTCGTCAAGAATAATCAAGGTGAAAGGATTCACCAAGGTACAGTAAGTCCAAGTGCAATGATCAAATTCAACCATGCAAAGCACTTACTATCCCTCAGAAAGCCAACTCTTAGTAAGGCTTGTAAGTCAATGAAGGATCAGGGCCAGGAGTCAAACCACAGAGCCTCGGACCTCTTTGCAGAATCTGCTCAGAACACAAAAAGAGAAACTGAATCTGAAGTCATAGAGGATATCGAGAGGAAGCCATGGCCGAATTTACCACCAGCAGCAGATCATAAATAGGCATAATTGGATGAAGACATACATATTATATTGGATAGCAGTCTGAAAGGAGGTGATACCAAGAAAATTAATGCCATTGTACAGGTTGTGTGTCAGGCATGTGGTGATGCCTTTGGCTTGAAAGAAGGTAAGACAATCAGGCTATCAGCAGGTCCCAAGATGAGGCAGTGAAAGGATTCATAAGCTAAGGACACTCAAGAAAAAATGTCAAAAAGCAGATGATGCAGAAATGGAAGCCATGAGCCAGTTAACCTCTAAGGTAGGGCAGAGGAGGAGGACGTTTGGAGCATTCAATGATACAGAAATGATCCTGAAAAAGCAGAGAGAGGAGTAGCGCCAGAGGAAAGCCTTTTACAAGAACCCCTTTCAGTTCATAGACAAACTCCTGAAAAAACCAAGAAATGGGAATCTAGTGAGCTGTAAGGAAAAAGTAGAAGAGAAGGTAGCAGCAGCACATGGGGAACCCAGCAGGGAATGACCTCTTCAATTACCAATTTTAAACCACATACCCCTTACAGCGCGGCATATTTCACCAATGAAGAAGTAAGGGCAGTAGTGGAAAAAGCTCAAGCAGGATCTGCACAGGACTATCGGGCATCATGTATAAGATGTACAAAAACTGTTCACAGACTCTGAGTAGGATATCTAAGCTGTTGTAGGCACTCTGCCAGTGTTCAAGGCTGATGTTCCTACTTTTTCATCCAGAGGGACACTTTGTTCCTTAAGAACTGAATTTGGCAGGATTGACCACTTCAGAGAAATCTCACTGCTAGATGTCAAAGGGAAAATATTCTGGTTCATTATTGTCAAAGATGAACAACAGCTGGGTCTTCACAGCACATTGCATTGAACCTCTGTGAATGTCTCAAGAAAGGGACATTTTGGAGGAAGTAAAAAATGAAACTATATTTCAGTTTATGACTTGAAGTTATTAATAAGATAATAAAATATCAATTAATAACAAAGTCATCTATCTGATTTTATAATGCAGATTCTAACAGAGGTTGTTACTTCACTATTTATTGTGATTGACAGTGAAAGTGAAGCTTCTCTGTGTAGCTGCAGCAGCTCGGTTTCCACCAAAGGTGGTAAGACTGTCATACAGCATGAGGAGAACCTCCTGTGACTTCACCCCTGCAGGCTCCCACATCCACTGGAGAACTTTAAGGGGCTCCAGACTGATCAGAGAGGACACGGCCATTGAGTTTACATTTCACAAAAATGTTTTTTTGTCTTCTTACTCGAGGTTCACAACTGGAGTTCAGCTCCTGAGTCTCTTGTTAAGTTTCTAAAAGCTCAGATGTTTGTGGACCTTCACACGGAGATCATGTCCGTTAAGTGTTCAAATGAGTGACACACCTAAGTCTGCCGTATCCCTACTCAGCTCTTGTTGTTTTTTTTTATTTTAATGTCTTCTCTGTTTTGTTTCCACAGTCCTAGCCTGCTGAGAGCCCACCTGAACTTTGGTGAAAGGAGTCTTTAGAAGAAAGAAACGGTCATTTAAACCACAAAACCTAAAGATGAGTGAAGACGGCGTGTTTAAGAAGTTTGTGTCAATGGTCTCCAGGAAAGGAAGATCTAAGAAAGACATTGCTGCTCTGTCTGGTGAGAAAAACTTCTCACTTTTTCCTTGAATTTCAAAATCTTCATCCCAAACAGTTTGAAAGACACACACTTTATGCACAATACCAAATTCCTTGTGTGTGTTATTATTTTTTTTTTTTGGCATATTATTTGCTCTGTGAATGTTGAGTGTGTGGACTGTCAGCTTCTATCACTCACTGTGTTGGAATTTTGCGGTTTGTGCTTTAATCTTTGTGACTTCACATCTGATTGTCACTGAGCAGTGCTTTTACAACTCCATAGTTGAGTGTTGTTTAAATGTTCCATATGTGCTGTTAACAGTAAGTTAATGTCATATTAGTGTGCTCTTTATTATCACTCTTTTACTTTTTTGATCCTGGTGCTTCTGCAGTGCTCCTTAAAAGACACACATAAACACCACAGCTTTCAGATGAGAGCGACCCTTAAAAACACAGCCCTTCACAAAAGCAGGCCTCAGTGCGAGTGCAATGTGACACAGTAAAAGAGGGTCCGAAGTCAGGGGGGGGAGGAAGGGGCTTTGTGCTGCCTCCAGGATTGCGCAGACATTTTAAAGCACTCTTGTTCAGTTTTCTTTTCACCCATTTTTTTTTTTTGTGCCACCTGTCCATCTCTCTTTTCTATAAAATAAGGGGTGACTTTTCTTAGTTTACAAATGAAGCAACTGAACTCACTACAAGAAATGCTGCACTGTAACGACTTTAAAATGTTGTTTACTGATTTTTAAGTTATTACAGTTCATTTTGAAGACGTTTATTCAGAGCATCGTACAAGAAACATGTAAATTTAATTGTGTTTATCATGGGTCCTGGGTATGACGTTAAACGGTCCTCCAACTTGCAGGGAAATCATGGGGGTTGGTGTCAGGATTGGCACTCCAGCCACCATATTAAAATTTCACAAAGCTCCGAGACGACAGAAAGGACTCCTTTTTTCTCTCCGTGGGAGTAGCTCTGCTGCAGCCGTCCAAAGGAAGGCTGCTCGCATCATGAAGGGGATGGGGGAAAGCCCTCGGGAGCCCCATCCCCGGAAGAGTCGAAACTGTTGGAGAGCCAACAGGGTCGGGTCTGTTGGGGATCGGAACTGGTGTGGTGCTGAGGCGTCGCCTGCTGCACCACAGAACTCGGGTCCCAGCTTGAGGCAGCACATACAGGTGGGCGCATGGAACGTCTTGTCTCTCCAGCAAGATGATCATCTTCCTATGCTGTTGGAGGAGCTGCGTAAACTCTGCATTTCAGTGGTGGCACTCTCTGAGGTGCACAGACCGGGGACTGGACAGATCTCTTTAGGTGGATACACCTTTTATTGGTCTGGTCAGTCTGATGGCTGTCATAATCGGGAAGTACCTGTTGCTGTAGCAGATTGTCTTCTTCCGATGGTGTTCGATGTCACTCCTTTCAACGAGCGTATTATGAGACTCAAATTACAGCACTCTCTGGGTGCCTTGTCTGTTGTCTCAGTGTATGCTCGCACCGCGGTGAGTGAGGTCTCAGTGAAGGACACAGTTTATTCGCAGCTTCTCTCGGTGGTTGATGGGAGCCTATGAGGTGACATTCCTCTGGTCATGGGTGACTTCAATGCAGCCACTGACAATGACATGGCTTCCTATGAGGATTGTCTCCATCCCCATGGGTCTGGTGACCATGGTGAAAGTGGCTCCATGTTCCTTGACTTTGCAAAAGGTCTGGGGTTGCGAATTGCTGGATCCTGGTTCCAGCGCCCTGAACTACATCGTTGGACTTGGTACTCCAATAGTGGTGGTGTGGCGAAGGAGATCGATCACATCCTCGTGGGCAGACGCTGGAGGCTCTTTCAAAACTGCAGGTCTACAGCAGTGCCTGGCTGCAGCAGATAGAGGGTCATTTCCAGAGGTCAGGACTGGACCGCGTGTCTGCGTGGGGTTTACAAACTGGGATCCCGAGTTGTTTCTCTGTGTAGTGGGTGCGGCAACGCACTGTACCAGTGCATGCTCCCGAACTTGTTTATCATGAAACTGCTAAGCGTAGGCTACAGTTACAGCCATGGCTAGATGAGAAATAAACACAAAATAATAAATACAAATACACACCTGCTATGAGGGTGGGGGCCCAACTTCAGTCAAGTGTAATATCTGACATTAGATGGTAAGCTAAATGCACTCTCAAACGTAATGCAGCTGAAATAAAGATTTGTAATTTAAATTCTGAAAGCCTTCATTTGCATTACCTTAGCAAGTCAGAGAGAGTTACAAGACCCTCTCATGATGTCAGTCGTGCAGTTTGACATCTGAGATTCACCCTGTTGTAGGCCCGGACTCTTCTGTGTATTTGCAAGAGCTGACAATAAATAATCCCTCATCTACAAGCTAAAGGCATACAATGAGACTGCAAGTAAAGGAGAAAAGAGATTCTTGTCTTGTGCTTATCACACCAGCAGAGAACTTGCCATACTTAGACACCAGGCATCACATTATTGGCTTTCAGAATGTGGCACATGTCACTCGCAATACTTTGGAAATGGGAAACTGTGCTAAAATGTATTTGAGTTGTGTATTTTGCCAACCCCAAGCAATGTCATGCTCTAGGTGATGAGATCCAACAACTGCAGTCGTTAGGTTTGACTTCCCTCCTGACTACTTGTGTGGTGAGCCCCAGCTTAAGACAAGGACATGGATATATTGTGTGTTTGTGTGTGTGTAAATATATATATATAAGCATTTATAAGAAAATCTAAACAAAGCACACAGCAGCCTTATTGATCTCAACTTTGTTGTTTGTAAAATCATTGAAATAGTGGTGCACATGTGCCTGAAGCTTATGCCTGTCTGTACAAAGAGTGGCCTGGCACTCTGAGCAAACCTTTGTCACACATCACACATATAACTTGTTAAAAAATTAAAATGTGATATCTATCTCTTTCATGAAGCAATTACAGAAAACGGTCCTACTTTTGAATCAGTTAATTATCAGTCAAATCAAATCAGTTGATTACAAACTGCCTGAAGGGCCCTGAGTTGCCTTGATAGCCTGTATATTGTAATCTGTTCATTCAAGCCAATAAAAGGGGTCATTTTGCTTGACCTTTCAATGCATTCATAATAACTAACAAGATATAATACCCTACTAAATTAGTTAACTAAGTCGCATCTGAATGTTACGCTATGCATACTGAAACAAGCACCAAGATGGAAAGACAGAATGGGAGTTAAGGCCAGTAATAGGAGTGTTTATTTTACAACAGATCTTAGTCTTCTAACTTCTTAAAATAAGAAAGTGTTCATGTTACCACAATTTAAACACATAGAGAAACAGACTTAAAAATATAAGATTTTCTGCCATTTACATGTTTTTAATGTTGTATGTTTACTGCTGGAGCAGAAGTTGGTTGTGATGTGCACCAGTAGCTCCACTCCACTGTAGGACACGTTGGCATTGTCCCATTTGGCTTGGCATTCTGTGGCACACAAGTCCTGATAATTCATCAGAATAAGAAGCAGAAAGCCAACTGCATTACCACCACCTGAACAGTAAAATGAAGGGCAAAACTGCAACTCTACCAACATTGTGGTCATCTGAGTCATCTGAGAATGAAGACAAAAGTCAAGGATCAGCTGACATGTCTGTGGAGACGCCTTCACACAACAAAGGAACCCAGAAAGGACATTCATGTTTTAGGCTGAAACCCCAAACTGAACTCTGGTTAAATCTGATGAGCAAATAAAGACATTGGATCTGTAACTGGAAAGGACCTTTGATTAAATTTAATCACCACAGGCTGCTGTTTCCTTTAAAGTCAGGTATGGACATTTCTTTTGGCGCTGGAGACTGACCACACTATAGTGACTGAGACAGCTGTGATCTTTGAGCCTTGGAGATCAGAACTCATTCAGTGTGTCAAAGATCCACTCCTCTAAATATGAGCTTTGTGGTCAGTATTTGAGTGTCTTCTTAATTATATTATTGATTTGGTGGTCCTCTCTTGAAGAGATATTACTGACCGAGCAAACCACACTGGCCATCACAGAGTTGTAGAACATGTAAAGGACGTCACTACTCATATTAAAGGAGCAAAGTCTGCCCAGTAAAAAGTGTCTGCTCTGCCCTTTCTTATACACAGCAACTCCACTGTGTTATGAGACCAGTTCAACCTGTCATTGATGTTATTCCATCATATTTACTGTGTGAATAGATGAGGCCAGTAGTTAGGACTGAGATAAGCGGTCATGTCAGACTGAATTCTCATCCCTGAGCCTCCAACATGACCACATCTCTTAATTTTCATCATTTCTCTTTCCATTTCAGGTTTAACACAGAGGTTTCCTAAAGTAATCCAAACCTTCTCTCATGAGGATCTCCTCAAAATCACCGAGTTCTACAAGCCCTACCTGACCTATGTGATTGAATACGACATCACGAGTATCCTGCAGAACCTGGCCACCAAGAACATCCTCACCAACGATGAGGCCAAGGTAGGTGGGTCTCCCTGTCAGTATGAGGCCCAGAGAGCTGAGCAGAGATGGTGAGCTCAAGAGAATCATCTGAGACTGTGTGACCCTCCATAGCAGTTATTTCTGTTATTGTGAGGTCATCAGACCCTAGAGACCACTCTGCTGTGCTCCCCCAGTGGTCTTTTTTAAACTAGCCCTCTGGTCACTCACTTATCTTTCAGAGATTCAAAGCCAAAGAAGAGGGTCAGGGGCAGGCAGGTGTGGAGTCCTTCATCAGTGACATAATGAAGATGGACAGTTTGGTACTGGTGAGCCTGTGGGAGGCGCTGGCTGAAGAACTTGCGAGATTTCCGTCACCAAACCTTACAAGAATACTGAAGGAGGTGACAGAGGGCGGTGAGTTAATGGGGTCTTGAGAGAGAGAGCAAAACAATGAATGTGCAGAAATCATAAAAGGAAACACAGTGAGAGACACAGGAACACCAAACACGACATTACTGTCTGTAGGCCACCGGACACACAACCGTCAGGTCCATCACTTACACCGAGACGTCTGATTGTTGGCCATCAATGCCTACACTTCCTCCAGTTCCCTTCATTTTCTCTTTTATGTGTCTATTAAAGTCTTTAAAGGGGTCAGTGATCCTACCATATTATTTAGTAACTGGTGTGCTACTGTCACTTATGTGCCACCTGTCATGACTGCACATTTGACTGGCATGTCACCCCTTTAACACTTTATAAGCCTACAACTACAACCCACCTGGATGATCAGTAATAATATTTTCTTTTTCTTTACTTAAGCAGGATGTCACAGATTCTGTTGTTTTCTGACACCACTGATGTTGATGTGTATACATGTTAGCTTTAGATGCCCCCAGATGCTCACACTCATGCTCATCCATTGTAGCAGTAGAGGTTGTTATCGACCTCTCGAACCCTCACATACCACGCCAAACACCAGGTAAAAGTCCAAGACTCTTTATTTTTATGATAATAATGTGCACTAAGCACCTTCCACTCCACACTACACATACAAATACCAATAATCAATAATCAAGCACAAATACCAATCCTCCTCTCCCAGACACTTCGCCACCCTTCCTCCCAGCTCAGCTCAATGTCTGGGCTTTCCCAGTGTCCTTTTATACCCCCTGACCCGGAAGTGGTTCCTGTCCAACAATCCACAAGTCCTCATTATTTCCGGGTCAGGGTAAAAGTCCTTCTCTTCAACCTGGAAGCACGTCGTTTCTCC
Source organism: Erpetoichthys calabaricus (assembly GCF_900747795.2). Lineage (NCBI taxonomy): Eukaryota > Metazoa > Chordata > Cladistia > Polypteriformes > Polypteridae > Erpetoichthys > Erpetoichthys calabaricus. Next base: position 310,973 of record NW_026261598.1, on the reverse strand, counting down.
GGTTCATGTGACCAGGACGTACTTCCAGGTTAAAGGGCACATAACAGTCCGACAGCCTCCCTACAACGACTCCTGGTGGCCCCCATGATGTCCAGCAGGGCTGTGCATACAAACTACAAAGTCCATGAAGCCCTGCTGGCATTCGGGGAACCTCCATGCTGTCGGGGGAGCTCCACCTGGCGGCCTGGGGGTGAGGGCCGGAATATTTAGCCGGCCATCCATCACACCATGTTTGTTTTTTCAGACGTCTCCCCCTCAAATCCCCATGAAGCTCATTGTTCCCCTGAGTTCTCTTTAAAGAGTCCCTGCTCTCCACTTTGCCTCCTGCTCTCCTCAGCATGATAAACACACAATATGTCTGCTGTTCCTAATACTGTCTGGTGTGTCATTTTCTTGGTCTTCTATCCTGGACAGTTAATTTCAGACTCCCAATATGGACACACATTGCTGGTTTGTTCTTTACTTTCAGACGTTAACTCTTTATTGTTGCCAGACAAAGTGCACCTTCATTTTTGACATTTTTCTGGTTGTATACCTCACTGTGTACTTCTGTATACTTTTGTTAATCTTCCCCTTTACTGCTGTAACTGACTCTTCTTGTTATCTCACCAGGACCAGATCTCTTGATAAACATTCAGGCCAGTCTCCAGCCCGCTCCCATTGACGCTCGTATTAAAGGTAAGCCACTGGTCTTGTGTCTTCGGTCATCAGCTCCTCCAGGACTCTGCTCCTCAGTTAGAACAATTATGATGAGATCAGGCCATTCATCTCAAAAAGCTCACTAATCTTATTCAATATTTTTCAAAATAACTGTCAGCTTTTGAAGGGTCCTATAGTCCACACTTTTTCCTTGTGTCTGTTGTTCTCTTTCTGGAGAAAAATGTTAACATCTGTGTTGTCCATCTAATATAATAAAGTGCATCCGCCATAGAAATGACTTTCATAACACTAAAAACTTCATTTAGGACATCTTCATTTGCCTCTGTTTAAGCTGAAAAGGTTCAACTCCCTCAGTCTCTCCTCACAGTTAAGGCCTCTCAGTTCTGAATCAGCCTTGTTGATCTTCTCTGGACTTTCTTTAGTGCTGCAACAGACTTTATGTGTCCGAAGATCAAAACTGCACACAACACTCCAGATGAGGCCTCATCAGTGTGTAATAAAGCTTTAGTATAACCTAACGTGACTTGTGCTCCACATGGGGGCGCTATATGACCTGGCATCCTGCTAGCCTTATTCATGGCTACTATCCACTGTCTTGATGTAATAATGATCATTTTACTACAATTCCCAGGCTTTTCTTCTTTCAAGTTTCAGACCTCTGATTGTGTATTTTAATCTAAAATGTTTACTTCCTAATGTAACACATAAAACATTAATTTACATTAAATCTCATCAGCCACATTTCTGCCCAAACCTCTATACTCTCCAGATCCCTCTGATTCTGCATTATCTACCAATACACCCAGTTTGTTATCTTTGTCAAAGTGAAGTGTCTGATCATTTTTTTTATATTAAAAAGAGCATCACCCCCAACACTGACACCTGAGGGACACCACTGTTAACATGATCAAGTTCTGATAAGGTTCCTCTCCTCACATCTCTTTTCTTCTTGTGTTTGAGTCAATTCTGTACCCATAGACAGACTGTGGTTTTTATTCTTTTACACGTATCTAGTCTGCTTTTGTTGCTTCCTCTTATAATTTCACCTCACCAGTGAGACATGATCTCCTCATCTAAACCCACGCTGACTTTTCACTGGCACTCCTGTTCTTCACATGTGCTGCTGTGATCCAGTGATCCCGAGGACTTCAGTTGCTCTTACATCATGGAGATCTCTGAAAGGCTGATCCTGAAACAGCTCTAACCTCTGGTTTGAGAACATCTCAGTCTTCTGCAGTTTGCCTATCAGGCATATGTAGGTGTTGAGGATGCTCTGATCTCCATGCTCCACAGAGTCTACTCCCACTTGGATAAAGCTGGCATCACAGTCAGAATAATATTATTTGATTTATCCAGTATCTTTAACACCATTCTACCTCATTGATTGGGGAAAAAGCTCAAGACTTTGCATCTTGATGTCTCCACAATCTCCTGGATCACAGACTAATATACAGCAGTTTGTGAGGCTGAGGGACTGTGTGTCAGAAATGGTGGTGTGAGATACTGGAGTACTTCAGGGAGCTATCCTGTCTCCCTTTCTGTTAACTCTTGCCACGTACAGAAATTCTCAGATGACTCCTCCATCACAGGCTGCATTACTAACAGAAATGAATCGGAGGACCTTATATGGAGGACCTTGTCATGTGGTGAAGGAAGAAACCGCATGTGGCTCAGATGATTTAAGACACAGAGTAATAAACAGTCACTCGTTACGTCTATAAACTTCTGTTCTTGTGCTCTGTTATTTGTAAGGTTAGCCCAGTTAATGTTCAGGTAATTAATGTCTCCCATGACTGTAAAATCCCCCTTTAAACTTGTCTTTTTAATATTCTAAAAGGATGTAAATTGAAATATTGATGTCATTAGGTGGTCTGTAACACACTCCAAATATGAGGCCTTGATCCCTAATGCTGTCTCATTGTACCAAACATCCTCACTAAGCTGTGGCTTACCTTCTAATTGAAGACGACTTACATTTAAATTGTGTTTTATATACATGGTGACTCCCACACCTTTGTAATCAACATCGTTCATGAAGAAGGAGCCTGAGTTTCCTCGTAAACTTACATATTGTAATCTTTTAAGTCAGCCAATAAGGGGGTCATTTTGCTTAACTTCTCACTACTGCTGTCTTCTTCTATAATACGCTACTGTGGCTGTTTGTTTGTCTGTCCAGGATTTTAAATCACCTGTCACTCGCAAACGGTTTGACCTATTGACCTGAAATTTACTAAACATATTCTACATGACTTTCAGGGTGATGATTGACCTCCAAGGTTATTCCTCTTTTTATTTTTATTTTAATTTATTATAGAATCAAGACTCAGCAGCGGGTAGCAGGGCGGCCATGTGGCGCATGCGTATGGTCGCCGTTCTCATTCCCTACCACCTTTGCCGTCACTTCCCCTACCTCTTCATATTTTAAATCATTCTTGAGGCAGACTGAAGACTTAAGTGCCAGCTTAATTGCAACACAAACAGTGACTTAATCAGTTTTAATGTGTAAAGATGCAGACGAAAGAAGAAAAGCAGCAGGCCGCTAGGGTGGAGAAAATAAGAGCTGCTCAGGAAGCAGCAAGTGCATAAACCTCTGAGAAAACGAATGATAAACATACAGGGAAAGAGAATGAAAACTAGGAATGCTCAAGTCAAGTGTATTCACTAAACGTTACTGATAATATTATAAGTGCAGTGGATTCCAGGCATATTCAGACCCCTTCACTTTCTGCGCATTTTATTTTGTTGTAGAATTAATTTGAAATGGAGAAATTGGCCATTTCTGCCCTTCATTGTACATTCAATAACCCTTAATGAGAAAGTGACATCAGGATTTTTAAAAGGTTTGCAAAAAATATTCAAAATCAAAAACTGAAACCTTTCATTCCTAGAAGTCTTTAGACCCTTTGCTGTGACACACCAAATTGTGCTCAGGTGTCTCTTATTTGCTTTCATTCTTCTTGAGATGTTTCAAGAACTTGATTAGAGTCCACCTGTGACCCCCTGAATTGATTGGATGTCCTTCAGAAAAGCACACGTGTCCCTGTGTATAGAAGATTCAACAAATCACACTGCATATCAGGACAAAAAACAAGCCATGAAGTAAAAAGAACTCTTTGTACAATCAAGTTGTGTTGAAACATGGAATGAAGCAAAGGGATAAAACCATCTGTAAAGCTCTGAGTGTTCAGAGGAGCTCAGTGGCCACACTTATTATGTATTTGGAAGAAGTCTAAAAACATCTGGGGCCTCATGCATAACGCTGTGTGTAGAATTCACATTAAACATGGCGTGCAGACAAAAGCGGAAATGTGTGTACGCACAAAAAAATCCAGATGCTTAAATCTGTGCGAACACCAACTTCCATGACTTCTGCTCCATAAATCCCAAACAGTGTGTGCCTGCTGTCCCGAACCAATTCCTCCCAGAATTACGCCTCTTTGAAAATACAAATCAATATAAATAGCCCTTAAGTTCAGCGTTCTGTGAAAAGACAATGGCAAAAGCATGGGGGGAAATATAAGAATTTCAGCAAATACCAAGTGGAGGCAAAGGAAAACGTACTATTTGTTGGTTTTAACAGTGGTATAAACAACAAAAGGAAGCTGATCGAGTGACATACAGTGTCGGAGAAACTCGAAAGCTCAAGTTCACAAAGTTGCACAATGCCCGAAATAAAAAAGAAGTTGTCAGATATCAAAGTCGCCATGAAAAGGCGAGTCGTAGCCCACCGTCTGAGTGGCATGTGAAAGCTTATTAGGGTACAGAGAAAAAAAGGCACAGTGTGAAAAAAGCACGAAATGTCAACTTAAATCTCGAAATTTCCACTTTAATCATGTAGTTTATTTTGTCATTAAAGTAAAACATCATAAACTTCATCTTTAAATCGTTTAATTTACTAGTTTCTCAAATCTCATCGTAACTAAAGTAGCACGTTAAATGCTTTGTTTTGTATTTGATCTTCTATGTGCTCTATGTGTATGAATCACTACGTGCTACTTAAGCGGGCTTTCTCTTCCTCCAACAAGTCACAGAATCCATTACATTTGTAATATTACAGATCACTGAATAATTGAGATGTATACTTGATATCATTTTCATAATGTTAGGCATTAAAGCATGTTATTAAACATGGGACCACAGCGGTACAGTGATAGTGACGAGCTGGCACCATGTCCTGAGATTGTTCCTGCCTCACGCAAGACGCTTGCTTTGCTATTCGATGAAATAATTTATTGCAGCAGTACTGTCTCTTTCAAACGTACTAAACCCCAATTCCTGTCCTTCCTTTTCTTTCTCCAAATACCCAATCATCATACAATCTGCTCTGTAATTGACGTTAAGCCATCGGTAAGCTTAGAACGCCGATTCTACAAAACATTTAAGGAACATTGAAATATCTGCATAGTACATGTTTAATTATTCTATCCATCTATCCTTCCAGTGTCTCGCTAGTCCCAGCAAGAATACAACGCGAGGCAGGAACAATCCTTGTATGGGGCACCAGCTCCTTGCTAGCGCTGCGACACCATGTCCTCACATGTTTAATTATTAACAATATAGATTATTTAAATGATGTTAACATTTTATCTGTATAATGTAATAAACATATTTTGCTGCATTTCATCTTAAAAATTATATCGTCATCATATGTAAATACGCGCTGTATAAAGTGGCTCAGGTTGTGCGATATTATAACTGTAGTGCAAGTTTACAGTGAGGTAATTGTACTTATAAGTAAACAGTTCTACAAGGAGCATTTGATGGACTGATTGATTGCGTTTAGAGCTCTTGGGATGAAACTGTTTCTGAACCGCAAGGTCTGCACAAGAAGAGCTCTGAAGCATTTGCCACATGAGAGCAGTTCAATAAGACAGCATGGCTGAGGCAGCGTGTGCTTGATGCTGTATACCGATAATTCTCTTTCCAGTAAGCTGCTGTAGAGCTGTGATTCCACACTCAGATACAGTTATATAAATACTCTGAGTATTGCAGTGAGAGGAACAACGCTAAATCAGCTATGGTATTTGGATTAGTTTGATCAGTCTGTGGACCATTATATTGTTACAGGTTTATTACAATCAGATGCCTTAAACTAATAAACAATATACGGTTAATTTCAGTGTACTTATAAAGCCGCGTCAGGGATGTGGTTCTAAAAAAGAAAGGGAAACCACACAGGAACAGTAGCACTGCTTTGACGCTGGGTGCCGCCAGTTTGCAAAACCGAGAGGAGAACTTGTGTAAGTCAGGGTTTGAGCTAGCATGAAAATGTGCATGGCTTTACCCAAGTTTAGCTTTTATACATTGCGATTTGAGCATGGAAATGGGTGTACACAACATTTTTGTGCGTACGCGCCATTTATACATGAGACCCCAGGACTCTTCATAGAGACTTTTCTATCCATCCACAATGAGTAGCTGGGCAGGAAGGGCCTCAGTCAAGGAGGTGACCAACAATCCAACAATCACTCTTAGAACTTCAGAAGTCCTCTCCAGAGATGCGAAAACCTGCCAGAAAGATATCCATCTCAGCAGCACTCTATCAATCAGGCATCTTTTGGAGATTTGCTAGATGGAAGTCCATGTTAAGCAAAAGGCATATTATGAACTCTGAGAGCATGAGGAAAAAGAATCTCTGGTCTGGGGAGACAAAGGCTGAACTCTTTGAGCAGATCTCCAAGCATTTTGTCTGACAAAGACCAGGCACTGCTCTTTATCTGTCTAATATAATCCTACGGTGAAGGTTGGTGGTGACAGCATCTTGCTATGGGGGTACAGGGACAGGGAGACTGGTCAGAATTGAGGGGATAAGGAATGCAGCCAAATCCAGAGAGGTCAATGAAGAAAACCTGCTGCAGAGATCACTCCATCTGAGACTGGGGTGACATTTCAATGCATACAGTCCATAACACTAGAGTGGTTTCTGGACAAGTTTCTGAGTGTCCTTGAGTGGGCCAACCAAACCTCAGTCTTACACCCCATATAACATGTGTGGAGAGACCTGAAGATGGCAGTTTACAGACAGTTGCCATCTAATCTAATGGTGTTTCATAGGATCTACCAGGAATAATGGGATAAACTCAACAAATCCAGGTGTGCAAAGCTTATAGAGACTTAGCAAGAAGATTTGAAGCTGGAAATGCTGCCAAAGGGGCTTCTTCAATGTATTTAGTTAAGTGGCTAAACACTTGTATTAAGCAGAGATTACACTTTCCTGAAAACATGTTTTCACTTTGGCATTATGGGTTATTCACTGTTGATGGATAGGCAAAAATGTCAAATGTATCTATTTAAAATTAAATCTGTAACATAGTAAAATTTGCAGAAAGGGATGGAGTCAGAATACTTTCTCAGCTAACTCTTTGTTCAGTTACACAGAACTACTCATACAGTTTATTATTTTTTTTCATTGCATTTAATGCCAGTGATTTAAATGTATTACTCAATTACTTATTTGTTTTTACACTGTTGTGGGTACCCATTTATGTGAAACCAGGCCTGTCCAAACCTCCCTACTACCTTCTCACCCACCCTGATCTTTGAGTCATCTACTTATATGTCACACCTAACACCCCCACACCCTCACATTGGTGTCCCTCCTGATCAAATGCATCTTATCAAGTCATCCCAATGCCCCATAAACCTGTGCCCTTCAATCCTACCCCAAGATGAGCCACTCGTTTAAACTTTCTAATCCCCTCATTCTTATATGGACTGAAAAGTCAGAAGTTCAGATAAGACCACCGTGTCAGTTCCACTCTTCAGTTTGGCACTTAACTCCTTGATTGTCGAAGTGTCACTCTGCCCACACATTTGTCTTCTGTTCCAGTATGGCCAATGATAACTCACCCCCACCCCACCCCCCCAACCCCAAAACCCTTGACAGCAGACTGTTCGTCCTTCTAAGGAGGTGTCCCAACTGTCCATTTGGTAGACAGCACACCCTACAAGAGTCTGATCACACAAGAACACAAACCTAAATCTCAATCCCTCTATTGACTGAGTCCTGTACTCACACTGCTTTTGTCTTTCTGGAGTGACTGGTTTTCAAGTGACCCACTGGGGATCCTCCACCACAGAATTGTCAGAGTCACCATCAAGCTCCATAAGGACATGAAAATTGTTGGTAAATTCCAGCTCTGGTTTGGAGCCCTTGGCCAGTGTGCACCTGCAGCCTGTGTGTACTGCATGTCCAACAATGACATAGCTGTTTCTACCTGTCTGTTTGAAGTCTCCTCTCAGGTTCACGCTATCCCCCTGAAAGACACCTGGGCAACACCTGTAATTGTCTACTGCACCACAGGTTAGCCACCTCCTCAAGTTCAGTGACCCTGACGGCAAGGTGTTGGATCAGCTGGCATCTCCCAAACATCAAAGTCAGCCACCAAAAAGTCCAATTTTTTTTTCCTTTCTCACAAGTTCTTCTTATCACTTTCAGGTCTCCATGAGGCACACAGAGGTGGTGTGTCTAAATCTACAATAACTCTGGAGGATCAGGCATCTCCTGGAGATGCACACACCAGAGCTGTGGGCTTTGAGACTCAATACACAGAGCTGATGGTCATTGGTCAGTACAGAAGAACCTACAGTGAGAGGCACCATGAACTTGAGAAGATGGGGAGACAACATGCAACACTGATAGAGGAGCGGACAAAAGAGAAATGTGAGCGAATCTGGACTGAGCAGCTTTTCAGGAGGAGTCCAGGAAGTGAGACAGACCCTCACATTGTAGTGGTCAGTGGGGTTGCTGGAATTGGGAAGACCACCATGGTCCAGAAGATCATGTTTGACTGGGCCAGAGGCACACAGTACCAGAAGTTTGCTTTTGTGTTCCTGTTTAAATTCAGGGAGCTCAACCTACTAGACACCGAGACAGAGCCACAGATGCCTCTGACCAGGCTAATTGTAAGGCACTATAAATATCTCAATGACCCGAGACTAAGTGAAATCCTTCAGAAACCTGAATCTCTCCTCTTTATATTTGATGGACTGGATGAGTACAAACACAAACTGAACTTTACACAGGAGAGGTTCTGCTCAAACCCAGATGACTACTTTCCTGTCCACACCCTGGTCACCAGCCTGGTCAGAAGGACATTACTGAAGGGCTGCACAGTCCTGATAACAACCAGACCAACAGCCCTGGAGACCCTGGACATGGAGAGAGTCGATCGATTTGCAGAGGTCCTGGGGTTCTTCCCTGAACAAAGGCTGGTGTACTTTAAGAAGTTCTTTGGTGATGCTGATCAGGGCTCTGAGGCTTTTCGGTACGTGGAGGAGAACGCCATCCTGTACACCATGTGCTTCAACCCCTCATACTGCTGGATTATCTGCTCTGTGCTGAAGAGACACTTCATGACACCTGAAGAAGAGCGAGGAGCTGCCCCCAGAACTGTCACCGAGCTCTTTGTGATGTTCCTTCACAACATCCTCACCAATCACAAGCGAGAAGCCAAAGACCAGCGAGAGATTCTGGTCAAACTAGGAAAGATGGCTTATTATGGGGTGGCAAACAGAATTCTTGTGTTTTATGACAAGTTTGAGATGTCCACCTTTGGTCTCCAGCCAGTCCTGTCCTCTCCATTCCTCTCAGGGTTCCAAAAAGAAGTCCTTCAGAGAGAAAGCACTCTGGAGCACACGACGTACACATTCTACCACCTCACCCTGCAGGAGTTCATGGCTGCCTTATCATATTACCTCGATCCATCAGGGGGCATTGAGGAGCTGTTTGTGAAGCTGGAGTCATGTAAAGATGGGCGGTTTGAGATTCTCACTCGATTCCTGGCAGGACTGGCCAGATATTCTGTGTTTAAAACACTTGGGGGAATCCTGGGGGAGTTTCAGAGGAAGACAGCAAAGCAGATACTGGAGTGGGTGAAGAAAAAAGCTGAAGAGGCACTACGGAGACAAGATAAAAGTGAATCTCTACGAGTGTGTCAGTGGCTCTATGAGACTCAGAATAAGAGATTAATCAGAGATGCCATTGGGAAGGATTTAAAGATGGACTTTAGTCAGATGACTTTATCTCCTCTGGACTGTGCTGTGCTGGGCTCTGTCATCAGCTGTTGTGGAGAACTTGAGGAGCTCAACCTGACAAAAACAGAGCTCACCTCAGAGTGCATCAGGAGACTGGCGCTGGGGCTCATCTGCTGCAGACATGTCAAGTGAGTAATAAAACATCAATGAGTTTAGTTTGACTGTCTGTGGTTACAGAGGGTGACATTAGTGTTTCCAGCAGGGAGTGTCAGGCCTACAAATAGATGAGGGTCCATGTCAAAACATACACTGCTGTGTGTCACAGTGCCACCTGAAAGCCACAACAGCAGCAAGAGAAATCAAATAATAATTTATACTTGGCTTGTTTGAATGAATCTTTCAGCACAGAAGTTCACTATTTAACCCTCTTTGTTGAGAAATGAGAAAAGTACCACTGATTAGAAAGTTCTAGAAAAGTAAATTTTCTGTTATTGTCAGATATGTATGTGCATTGAAAGCCTGTTTTGTAATTTTTGTAGTGTGTTATTTTTTTTAAAACAATTTTATTAATAGCTGCAGGAATGAATAACTTTAATCACAATAAGTAAGTTACAAATGTGTAGAACGTTCACTTTTGTCTAAAGAAGCTCACAGGTAATAATGAGACTGTCCTTCATCATGGAGAATGTGAATGATCAAACATACCTCAGTGTCCACAGAACAGTGACAAGTGACAGGGACACAACCTGCGTGGGGTCTTCATCGATAAATAAACTGTGGTGTGTGCCATGACAGGAGATAAGCGAGGAAAACACTCCTTAGCCCCCCTAGCAGACGTCATCAGGCAGGTGACGGGGTCAGACACTGGTCAGAGATGGCACAATTACTAATTAGGACAAATGTAGTAACAGACGCATTGCATTCAAAAATAAAGAAAATGTTCATCATAGGAAAAAAAAATTAAAATTAAAAAAATAATAACCAATAGCAAAATACCAAAGGAAAGAATTCACCTGTTGCACTCATTCAAATCGGAAAAAAACATGAAATAAATAAATACATACATACATACATACATACATACATACATACATAAAATAAATAAATAAATAAATAAATCTCTAAGAGCCCAGCAGCCATCAGTTTACTAAAGTGGCTCCCAATGGCGAGACAAACCACAGCCGTCTAACCTGAGCGCTCCGTCCACTAAACCTGCGCCGCTTCTCCCAAATCAGTTCCCCTCCTGAAGTGAAAATCCCCCCTCAGTCGGCTTTCACAGGTTTGTAAATGAACCAGCTGTCTGCAACACTAAATTAACATGCGGCCATCTTGTTATGTATTCTGGGAGTCCCCCATTAATAAGAATAACACGATCAGTACTAATCAGTACAAAAGGGGCAACAAACCAACGTCCTCCGGCCGGTCGTCTCTCCCCGATTGCTGAGTTTGTTTTATTTCCCCTCGTCACTCGTCAATCACAAATCACCAGCAATCTCATATTGGCATCCAACGGCAGCAGCTGCGTCCTTCATGTGCACCATGGGTGTAGTCAGGAATGTGGAGCCCCCCAGCCGTGTAAAGCCAAATCAAATCACAGTGACGCCCCATTTACATCATTCTGACTGATTATGACAACAAAGTAAATACTTTCAAAAATAAGAAAAAGAAAGAACTCGCTACTAACTCAAGGTGGTCTCGTTATTTATGGTTGATAAAACATTTGAAGTACAAGTGGGGCTGCAGCCTCTCACACCTAAACACTGAAACATCTTTGAATAGAAAAAAAGATTCAAAATTTAATCTTTTTTTAAAGGAAACACAAGTTCCATAATTACTTTGTTAAAAATTTGATAATAAAACTATTTTTTTAATAAAGTCATTATCAAAAACATTATGGCTCATCTAGTAATTGAAGTGCCAGTCTGAGGGGGCTGCCATTGTGCCAGTGCCATCCACAGAAGAGTCGTCGTCTGTCGCTGACATCATGTGTGCTGTAGAATGTAAAGTAATCATACGTGAGTGCTCAGTTATTTCACGTGTGCTGTGGTCATATTAATATTTTTTTTAAAGTAATTTATATCCTGTGCCCAGTATGTCATGAAAGTGTAAAGTGATATCTTTATAAATTAAAATGCTGATTATAAAGAGCGTAGAGTTGGCGGAGAATAAACAGCCTGTAGCAGAATCTTTGTGGTGAGCAGTCGGTGATAAAGGAGTCCGCACAGAGCATGAAGAGGCGCCATGAAGAGACAGCACTGACCCTCAAACACTTCAGAGACCCTTCTGTGCTGCTAAAGTCCATCAGTCCAAGTGCTCGGCCACCCGCCCGCCGGTGAGTGGAGGTGAAGGTCCAGCCTTGGAGTGTCGCCCAGAGCTGAGCGGAGTACAATACAATAGCATACAGTGTGTGTGTGTATAGCGCAGGGACAGACTCTCAGGTGAGTATTGATGATCATAAATATACAATTAGCACAAGTAAAGAAACAGATTTGTAAAACACACAGAAAACAACGGAGAGAGTGAGCTACAGGAATGGAAAACAACAAAATCTGTCAACGAACTGATTGCTGAACTCTGGTCTGGTTATTCAAAAAAATGAAAAAAAAAAGATTTTTATTTCATTTCAGTTCATTTTCTTTATGCAGTTTTAATTTCAGTTTAGTTTCTCACTCTTTTACTTTCACTTTTATTTTGTTTAACATAACACTTTTTCGCCACTTCAGTTGCAGTCTTCATTAATAAGCCTAACCTCTGAACTCCGGCTGTCCGCACTCATACTGTAGAAATATGGAGTTCACCTCTGGAACTTGTTTTAGTCAAAGTGATCCTTCATGGGGGGCAGCACAAAGGTGAGCACTGCTACCCTGAGTGAAGGATAGAAATCTGAATGTGTCACTCGACTGTCACCAACTCAGATAAGAGCATCTGAACACTCAAGTGGAGGACAAGGTCAGTCCTGCTGTGTGACACTCCTGTCCAGTGTGACGGCTGACATCCTCTCATCACTCAGGGTAACCTGACAGACAGATGATGCTTCAGGTATATAGCGCCTTGAAGGGCAGCACTGGTGTGGAGTTCAAATTGTGTTTCAGTTCAAATGCTAGCAGCAGCCTGCTGTTCAGTGACACACCTGAGCATCCAGCTCTGCTTGTAGTCATCATGTCACTTATTGAGACCCACGATGGTCTGTCTGTCTGTCTGTCTGTCCACATGTCCTCACTTCTCTCTCTTTATCTCCACAGCCTGTTCTCATGTCATCTCACGTCCACACGTTGTTCAGCTCTCTCCTCAGCTCTTTCTGCTCCACACTCACGACTGACTGAACTGAACCTGACTGGCAACAACAACATGGAGGATTCAGGAGTGGATCAGCTGTGTGAGGGGCTGAGGAGTGAAAACTGCAAATTAGAGAAACTGACGTAAGTGAACAACAAGTGTGTGTCTGTGTGTGTGTGTGTGTGTGTGTGTGTGTGTGTGTGTGTGTGTGTTTGTTGAATTTTATTTCTTCTGACTTTATGGCTCTTTATGTTCCACACCCACCATATAAACATTGTTTGTAATCAGGACAGACGTCAGTGTCACATGTGAGCAGACAGATGGAAGTGACGAGGACACAGCTGCAGATTTCTCTTTAATTGTTAAATTCTTAAAGACAACATTGTGACCCTGAGCCCCTCGCCCACAGTGGTCTCTTTCATCCTCTCATCGTCCTTTCTGTTCAGCCTGTTGTTTTATTTCTTGTCCCACAATCCCATGTTGTTCATTCTTTATTTTGGTCTCAACCTTCTCCTTATTCTTTTGTTATGAACTAGGGAGTCCCAAGCACGTAAGTTCCAAATAATACAATTCAAAATACCCAGCAGAGGGAGGTACCATCAAACTCTGGGTAGGCACCAAAAAGGGAAATGAAGAATCTTTATAAATACAAAGGCATATTTAAAAAAAAAAAGGCTCTGAGGCACAAAATAAACTCCAAAGAGCACAAGAGGAGTTGCTGAAACAACAAAGGGAATCCAAGGCCAACAACATCCCAATACACAAAGCCAAAGTATGGTAATAAAATCAAAACTCCGGTAACGATGAAAGCACAAGAATAGTCACAAATGCAACTAAACTCAGCACAGCAGGAGGAGAATCAAAAGGATTAGAATTTCAAAGAGTGTGGACAGTAAGGTGACACAGGAGGTGACCACAGGAGGACAGACAGCTCTGCAGGAGTCCATCATTACTGGCGAGTCTTCTGTCATCTCAACCATATACAAGTATACAGATAGACGAAATTGCAAAGCTCAGCGTCCACAGTGTAACAACATGAAGTGCAAATTATAAATTAAAAATAAATTAAAAATAGAATTAAAATTAAAATTTAAAATTAAAACACAAACAAGACAAGACATTGTGCAAAGACAAGAATAAGAAGTAGCAGCAATATTGAGGTGTAGTAAGCAATATGAACATTGATGTAATGTATGGTATTTGCAATATACTGTATATACATAAATATAGTCAACAGATATGTAATATAATAAATAAATAATAGATACAGATAATACAGAAATGATCAGTGTATGATAATAGTTGTTTAAGACGTGTAAACAATGACAGGTTAGAATGTTTCACAGCAGAAGGATATAAAGAATGACAAAATCCTTAAAGGTCAGTATGAGATTTTCAGTTCTTCTCTACCTGCACACTCGTCTTTACAGGTCAGTGACTTACATGTATAAAAGTTCTGTTTTTAGAGGTGGTTGAGGCCGTGTGGAAGATCCCAGGGGTCAGCCTGGTGTTAAGAAGTCTAACAGCTTGGAGGTAAAAACTCTCCTGCAGCCTGGCAGATCTGGCTCTGATGCTGCAGTATATTCTCTTGGATGGCAGAAGTGTGAAAAGTCCATGTGAGGAGTGTAAGGGGTCCTGCACAATGTCGTAGGCCTTTGTGGACACTGCGTTTGTAAAATATGTCCTGTAGTGAAGGGAGAGGCACCCCAATAATGTTCTCTGCTGTCTTCACTATCCTTTGCAGGCACTTGCGGTCAGATATGTTGCAGTTGCCATACCAGACAGTGATGCAGCTGTTCAGAACACTCTCAATGGTGCCTCTGTAGAACATGGTGAGGATGAAAGGGGGAAGACTTGCTCGCTTCAGTCGCCTCAGGAAGTGTAGTCTCTGCTGGGCTTTCTTGATTAGTGATGATGTGTTATGAATCCACGTAAGTTCCTCAGTTATGTCCACAGCGAGGAGCTGGGTACTCCTAACAGTCTCCACATCTAAACTGTTGTGTCAGATAGGGGGCGCTATCGCTCCCTTGAACCCTCAGATCAGACGCCAAACACCAGATAAAAGTCCAATATGAATTTTATTTAGACTATAATGTGCACCAAGCACCCTCCACTCCACAATACTCATAAATCACCAATACAATACTAACAATAATCAATCTTCCACTCCCAGACACATTGCAACCCTTCCTCCTGACTCAGCTTGCCAGTCTGGGATCTCCCACAATCCATTATAGTCCTCGACCCGGAAGTGCTTCTGATCCCTCAGTCCATGTGATTATCCAGGTGAAAACTCTTCTTCTTCATCCCGGAAGTACGTCATTTCTTCAATCGCTGTGACTAGGATGTAATTCCGGGTTATAGTGCACATAAAACTCCTTATGCCTCCCTGCAGCATCCTCTGGCAGACCCCATGGTATCCAGCAGGGCTTTGAAGGAAAACTCCAATGTCCATAATTCCCTGCTGGGATTCAGGGCACCTCCATGCTGCAGGAAGGGCTCCATCTGGCGGCCTGAGGGTATTGGCCTGGATGAATGGCCGGCCATATCCCACACTGTTGATGCTGAGTGGGATGTGGGCAGGATGTGATTTTCTGAAGTCCACGATTATCTCTTTTGTCTTGTCGACATTGAGAGTTAGATTGTTGTCTTCACACCATGCAGACAGCCGTTCCACCTCATCTCTGTATGCTGTTTCATCATCCCTGCTTATCAGACCCAACACCGTGGTATCATCCACAAACTTGATGATGTGGTTGGTGTTGTGCATGGCTGTGCAGTCGTGAGTCAGCAGGGTGAACAGCAGTCGACTAAGCACACAGCCCTGTGGCGCTCCAGTGCTCAGTGTGATGATGCTGGAAGTGTTGTAGCCCATCATAACTGACTGGGGCCTCTCTGTCAAGAAGTCCAATTGCTGAGGGTGGTGTTCAGGCCCAATCTGCTCAATTTTACAACCAGCTTTTGAGGGATGATTGTGTTGAAGGCAGAGCTAAAGTCTATGAATAGCATCCTGACATATGTGTCTTTTTTATCCAGATGCCTCAGGGATAGGTGAAGGGCAGAGCATATGGCATCCTCAGTTGACCTGTTTGAGTGGTATGCAAACTGAAGAGGGTCAATGGAGGCAGGGAGATTAGTCTTTATGTGTGACATGACTAACCTTTCGAAGCACTTCATGATGATTGGCGTAAGTGCAACTGGTTGGTAGTCATTCAAGCACTTTCTATCAAAAGTGATCAGTAAAACAAAACATAAGCCACAGATCTGTGGAGGATGCTCACTGAAATAGTCAGAGGGCTTAGAGACCAACAGGCCGACACACGTTATGTGACATGTCCAGAGACACTGAGAGGAATTCTGGGAAGGCAATGTGTCACTGAGGTACTGCAGAGTGTGAAGTGGTGCCCTCTTGTGTTTGTAACTCACATTTGTGTTTCTTGTGGACATTTAAAAGAAACATCTCCTTGTGAAATAAGTGCAGGCTATCAAGTGACTTTCTAATCAGTCCAGTATATAGCGCCTTTTATGTTTTTATACACATGTTCAGCTGCAGCTAGCTGGTGTGATTAGACGTCCAAACCCCCGGCTTCACAAATCCTTCTTTTGTTATTTCAATCCACACATCTCAGTTCCTCAATGGCAGCAGACAATCAAATGGCCGAATAAAGATGAGAATATTCTGAGTGTCACAACACGGCCATTAAGGATTCCTGTCACACTCGCCCTGTGTCCCCTGTCACTCTGGTCACTCTATCATAATTCTTAATGAAGTATCTGCTTTTCAATTTTTATAAACCGAACGACATGTAATGTAGAAATCAAACTTGCTGAAGAATATTGTCCATCTAACTTTTGTGTTGTTTAATCATTTAGCATTTTTATACCCTCTAAGTTTTTATGATCAGTGTTTTGTCTTGGTAGAGTGATATTTTACTCTACTTTCCCCTTTTATATTATTAATATGTAGCCTTTGTCAGAATGCCTCAAATCTCACAGACTTACCACTGTTTATAAAGTATTGTACTTTATAACTTCTCCCCACTTTCCCTTCTACATTTATAACCTCAGGCAATTAGGTGTAGTAAAAGACAAGCAGGAGTTAAGTTACACTTTGAATGATGGATTATTGATAATATTCATAAATAATAACAATATGCAAAGAACATTTGAATATTAGCAACCATACAACCTGATAAATGGTGTTGTGCAATTTCAGGTGGCACACAGACTTGTTAGTTACTTAAAATATCTCAAGTTAAGTCCTCATTTCTGGTCAGCTTTCTTCAGAACAGGCCGCATGCCTGTCTCAATATGGCTGTTGAGCTGTGCTCTCCATTGTGTTATCCTTTTCAGTTCAGGGTGTGTGAGATGCTCCTTCATCAGTTGGTCAGAGAGAAAAGGGGGTAAATCAAGCGAATTTATAAATTCTCTGTCCATACCCTACAGCCAATAGGGCGTCATGGTACTTAAAGGCTTCTGATACAATCCAGTTCCAAGCAGCCACACTTCAGACCAATGGGGCACAGAATACCTTCACACCTGCCACCCCCCAAACCATCTGTTGAGCTGATGTTTACCAGATAGGCAGTCTGGATTTCCTGTGGGGGTTGACTGAGAGGGTCCTGCAGAGAATCACTGGCCAAACTGGTTTGAGTCATTTCCCCCAACCCTGTCGTAAAATTTACTATCCTGAATTAGTCTTGGGGATTAAACATGAATGCTTCGCAGTAATGTAACACTAATATTCCATTGCTTTGCCTAAATTACAAATAAAGACATAGAAAATATTTATCAACTTAAATTCAAAATTTTACAGCACAACAATCAATGTGTATAATAAAAGGACACACAGCACCTTCAAGACAATGATGACAATCTTTAAACAGTCAAAGGCTTCTAGAGCTTCAGGATTTCACACAAATGTCAAGGAATTTATTAGTGGACTGGTAACTGGAGAGATAACAGCACTGGAGATGTTCACGAAGTGATGATAAGAATTCACTAAGTCGACAAATTGTAGGAATTTTAAACAAAACAGTAACAAGCAGGTGTGTCTTCAGAAAACTACCACGAGAAAAAGCCATAATTAAATTAAACTAAAAAAATTAAATGTGTAGTTTTAGACAGTTATATTGAAAAAAATGTTAGATTTTACTACAGTCTTAAGTTACTAAAAAGAAAAAAAATAAACTTATTATAATCTGTACACAGTGAGTTTATATGTAAAAGTCAAAATGGCGGAGGGTCATGCAAAAAGATAAAATGTTGAAAATAATTTTTGGTGATGTGAGCTTCGCTTATTTCAAAAGTGTGAAACTAGACAGCCAGATTTGACACCAACAATAACTCATAGATAGACAGAACAAATGAATGAACTCACTTACTTACTTACCCCTACACACTTGTACAGAAGCTCTTAAATAAATGAATACATAAATAGATAAATGAATATATGTACACAAACACACTGTGGTCTAAACACACTCCAGAATGAGTTAAAAGCAAAAAAATGAAAACTTCTTGGCAGCCCCAGTTCCCATGATGCGCTATACAGATGTGCTGCTGTTGGTATTAAGGACCCCCGTCTTGTTTCTTCACACACTTCTGCTCAATGATTTGTTGGCTGAAAGTCCTCAGTGTTGTTGTGTCACAGAGAGGATGTCTGCTAATTTACACAAAGTGTTAACACCGACACTGGCTCTCTCACAGCTGTTCTATAATTTTAACTGCCATGATTTTGCCCAGCGGTGTCTTTGTGTACCTGCCATGATGTGACCTGAGTGAGTTGTGCTTTCTTCAGTATTCACTTTAAAGCTGCACACTGTACTTGAGCGCTCAATGATTGTGTGGTGTGAAGCTGATAAAATGGGCTTCTTGTTCCCTCAAGGACAAGTTCATGAAATTAGTTTGTGAATTGTAATGAATTGGTGAATTTAACTGATAAAGTAATACTTAAAAAAAGACTCTCTTTGTGTCAAATCTCACTGTACTACTTTATACAAATGAAGAAATTGAAATACAGAGCCACCATCCACATTGTCTATAATTAATGAGATACGCCATAAATTATTCACTGATTTTTTATTTTATTTAATTGTACGATCAGTTAAATAATAATAAAAAAACAGAAATACATATTTATATTATTAATGCCCTCCAATAGACAATTTAAAGTCTACAGAATAGCAATTTCCCACACATATAACCAACCTACATTAATATTACACTCCAATAATTCAACTTCAGTATCACACACTAAAATGACAAATACAAATGTGAGAGTCCGTATTCTACTGAGGAATGTTCTGCACATTCTGTGACATTTCAATTCTCTCTTCTGAGTCACGTAAAGAACTAATAATTAGGACAGAACAGAGATGATACAAGTCACACACTGCAGTTCAGTTTAAGAGAGAATAACAGATGCGCAGTAATTTTCCAACAACTTACAAAGTTAAAATATATCGCTGCTCAGAGCTGACTCTCATACACAAAGCTAGAATATTCACTTCATAAGTCAGCTGTACCTTCATTGGTCTTTGTGGCTCTCAGTCAGATTTTAGTGTTCCTGTAGCAACAAAAATACTTAACTGTGCGTGTAGAAAAGCTGACGCCTCTTTTATTATCACTCATATAAGGTACAGCAGGACCATAGCGTCCAGACTCAGAGACACTCATGTGACCCTCTCAGGCCACGAGATCTCACTTGAACCCGAGTCTGTCTTATCCAGTTAACCAGCAGCTTTTATGGCTGAGCTCATGCTAGCTTTTCAGTAGTTGAGCTCGTAAGAATCCACCACAATATCTTGTGTGTACAACATATGGATATTATGATGTGCACAATATACAACTTGGGCTCTCCAGATATTACTAGTGCCCATGAAATGTTGTTTGCTCATAATTAAAAAGACTCTGCTTTTTGGAAGTTCAGGGCCCCCATATGACACAGCATAAGAAGAGAAAACAATGCATATCTCAACAGGCCTCTTTAGATTTAAAGGTGAATTCTTGATAGCAGAGATTTCTTTAGATGCTGGTAGGCACAGAAGGCACTGCATTACAGTCATGGCTGAAATTATCGGCACCCCTGGAATTTTCCCAGAAAATGCACCATTTCTCCCAGAAAATTGTTGCAATTACAAATGTTTTGGTATCCTCATGTTTATTTCCCTTATGTGCACTGGACCAACACAAAAAAACAGAAAAAAAGCCAAATCTGACATCATGTCACACAGAACTCCAAAAATGGGCCGGACAAAATTATTGGTACCCTTTCAAAATTGTGGGTAAATCATTTTATTTAAAGCATATGATGCTCGTTTGAACTCACCTGTGGCAAGAAACAGGTGCTGGTAATATAGCAATCACACCTGAAGCCAGTTAAAATGGAAACAAGTTGACTCAACCTTTCTGTTGTGTGTCTGAGTGTGCCACACTAAGCTTGGAGAACAGAAAGAAGAGCAGAGAATTGTCTGAGGACTTGAGAACAAAAATTGTGGAAAAATATCAACAATCTCAAGGAAGGCTACAAGTCCATCTCCAGAGATCTTCATGTTCCTTTGTCCACAACATAATCAAGAAGTTCACAACACATGGCACTGTAGCTAATCTCCCTGAACGTGGACAGAAGAGAAAAATTGATAAAAGACTGCAACGAAGGATAGTCTGAATGGTGGATAAACAACCCCAATCAACTTCAAAACATATTCAAGCTGTTCTGCAGACTCAGGGTGCAACAGTGTCAGCTCGAACTATCCGTCAACATCCGAACAAAATGAAACGCTATGGCAGGAGAGCCAGGAGGACCCCACTGCTGACACAGAAATATAAAAAAGCCAGACTGGAGTTTGCCAAAATGTACTTGAGGAAGCCAAAATCCTTCTGGGCGAACGTCTTGTGGACAGATGAGACCAAGGTAGAGCTTTTTGGTAAAGCTCATCATTCTACTGTTTACAGAAAATGGAATGAGGCCTATGAAGAAAAGAACACAGTACCTACAGTCAAACAGGGTGGAGGTTCTAAGATGTTTTGGGGATGTTTTGCTGCCTCTGGCACTGGATGCCTTGACCTTGTGCAAGGCATCATGATATCTGAAGACTACCAAAAGATATTGGGTTGGGGCGCAGTGTCAGAAAGCTGGGTCTGCGTCAGAGGTCATGGGTGTTCCAGCAGGACAATGACCCCAAACATACCTCTAAAAGCACCCAGAAATGGTTGAAGACAAAGCACTAGAAAGTTCTGAAGTGGCCAGCAATGAGTCCCGATCTAAATCCGATTGAACGCTTATGGAGAGATCTCAAAATTGCTGTTGGGAGAAGGTGCCCTTGAAATCTGAGAGATCTTGAGCAGTTTGCAAAAGAAGAGTGGTCGGAAATTCCAGTTGAAAGGTGTAACAAGCTTTTTGATGGTTATAGGAAGTGCTTGATTTCAGTTATTTTTTCCAAAAGGCGTGCAACCAAATATTAAGTAGAGGGTGCCAATAATTTTGTCCAGCCTGGTTTTTGAGTTGTGTGTGAAATGATGTCAGATTTGGCTTTTTTTCTGTTTTTTTGTGTTGTTCCAATGCACATAAAGGAAATAAACATGTGTACACCAAAACATTTGGAATTGCAACAATTTTCTGGGAGAAATGGTGCATTTTCTGGGAAAATTCCAGGGGTGCCGATAATTTTGGCCATGACTGTATATATAAATCACCTTTGAATTTTACATCTTTGAGTGTTCAAATATGACTCTGGGGAAAATGCCCCTCTAGTTTCCATGTCTTAGCAGTGAATGGGAGAGCATGGGAATGAAAGACAGAGGAAGGTGCTATAGTGAATTTATTTGAATGATATACAACACACCTGATTGGTCTCCTTTATGAATTTATATTAATAACAGTTTAGTCTGAATGACGAGTAGCAAGGACTTGCTGGAGAATGTAACAAAGTAAAAAGTACACTATTCGAGTTCAAATGTAGTGACATAAAAATAAAAGTAGCTATGAAAGAAATTTACTAAAGTAAAAGTAAAATACAAATAGCTGAAAAATGTACTTCAGTAAAGTAACAAAGTAGTCGTACTTCATGATTTTACACCTCTGAGTTAACTGGAAACATTTGGCATTCATGGAACTGACTGAACCTCGATTGGAAATCAAGGCCTCTTCAAGTAAGGCGTCATCAGCTAAGTCTCAATTTCATAAATGCTCTTCATGGAATGCCACCCTGCAGGTCTGACTGATGGCGTGTTATCAGATACTCAGGGTTCTAATAAGACGTCCTGGACAAACACACCTGATCTGTCATCTTGGAAAGAACGTCCTCCATCACAGAGCCAAGAGTAATAATAATAATAATAATAATTACTGACATGACAGGCCCCTCACATTGTGGCTGTGCTGCTCCTCACACTCGGGCCGCTCTCGTTCTTCATTTGTCTCCCTTCTTTGTCAAATAGGGCGGTGTGTTGGCGCTGAGGTTAGAGATCTGTGCTGGCAATCAGAAGGTTGCTTCTTCAAATCCCATAAATGCTGAAGATGATTCCACTTCATTAAGCCCATGAGTAAGGCCCTTAACTTACAATTGCCCCGTCCTGCGTATGACGTTATCCTGCATCCAGCCCTGCAAGGAGGTCCTCAAACCTGCAGGGGAAATGGGGGGTTGGTGGCAGGATTGGCACTCCAGCTACTTTACAAAAACTCACACTGTTCAATCCCAACTGAACTGGTGTAGTGCTGAGATGCCCTGCACTCACGTCCTAATCTGGGGTCCTGATGTAGTGGATGTGGAAACTCGCTCTATCAGTTCATGATCCTAAATCGTCTCTTTTTGTCAAATGTGTGAGTTCTCCATGACTGATGGTCTTTGGTCTGCACTCACAATTTGAACCCATGTCTATTGATTTAATGTCTTTTAACATTGTATCTGAATATTTATGATATTGTCTGTAAAAGTCCATAAAGCCCCTGCCATCTTTAGTCCTCCCTCTTTCTGTCCACTGGCCTGACCTGCTTGATTTACTGAAAAGACATCAGAGAAAAGACAAAAGTCAGTCCAGAAGAAATGATCAGCTGTTGTGAGAAATTCAAACAGTGAGGACACAAAGATGGCAGTCATGTGACCCCCAAACATCCTGTCTAGTCATGTGATGAAGTGCTGTGTATTTCCAGTCTCAGCCAGCAGATGGCGATGTCAGCACGTCACCCATTCATTTGATCAAATCTCTTCAGCTGAATGGGCAGAGCTGTGAATGGACAGCAGTGGTCAGCAGGTATGGGGGTCACTTCACAGTCTACTCAGACAGAGAGACTCTCACGACATCTCTGTGCTGGACTTTGTGATGCTCACCATCTGTAGAAAGAGTAAGAAAACTGAGCTCAACACCACTGAGGCCTTTATTTGACAGAGATCAGCTGGTCAATGGCACCAGTCAGTATGTCAAGTCTGAATGAGCGAGGACAGAAGTGTCACATGTCAGCCGTGTCCATTATGTCATTGATCTAAAGTGTAGGCCTACTCTTAACTAGTCTAGTCTAGTCTAATTGAAGTGTCACAATAGACCCAATAGATTGTCCTCATTGTCTATTCTGGATGTCACCTTCAAGTCACACAATGTGTCCACATGTCCTGATTGGTGAATGACAGACATAATTCTGAGTTTGTCACTCTATTGTAACCAAATGTGACAACTCCTTCTGGACACTCATGTGGAGAACAATGTAACTTTAGGAGACCACCTTACACCACGACGGATGACTTGAAGAACAAAAGACATACCCAGGCGTGTGAGCCTTTATGGCCGGCATTGGTCTTGGGTTTAAATTGGATTTCAGTTCAAATGCGAACAGGTCAGTGACACACTTGAGTGTCCAGCTCTTCTTGTAGTTGTCATGTCACTTACTGAGACCCCAGACTATATATGTTTGCATTTATAGAGAACCGAAAGAGAGACAGACAATTTTAGATGATGTCCTGATGAGGCTGACCTGAGATGGAGGTGACAAGTGTCTGAATGGGGATTTTAATGAGGTGACAATGATGAATATAAAGTGAGGGATTGTGGGAGAAGTGATGACAATGAATCTGGACTGAGGTGACAGGTTCAGAGTGTGACACTGACTGATCTGACTTACTTTATTAAACTGGCCTTTCTGGTCACTCATCGTCCCCTCATGGTGACAGTTGTTCCTCATGGTGTCCTGTCAACGGTCCAGTCAAATTGTTACTGACATGTGTGACCAACAGGCCACATGTGGACATGAGAAACAGGAATGGATTGAAAAAGACAGACAGCTATGAAATCCCTGCGTGTGTCTTGTCTTCACACCACATGATGTCTGTCCCTCTGTGCTTTTCTTCTCTTCTTCTCCACACAATCCCAGTGTTGTCTTATTATATTTCTTCTCTAAATGTGTCTCTCTACAGAGGAGACTCCAGCAGCTCTGGTGATTTTGTTTTTCTGCTCTTCTTGTTTCTCTTTGACTTTTTATTTCATTCCCAAGATGCTCTTTCATTTTGTTGCTGCTCTTCCTACTCACTGTTTCCAGTTTCTTGTTCTCTCTGTCATCATTATGATGAGCCTCTCCTCTCCCATCCTGCATGTGTGACCTGAGAGACCCAATGTGTGTCCCTTACACTTCTCTCTTTACCTCCACAGCCTTGAGTATTGTCGTCTCACCTCCAGATGTTGCTCAGCTCTCTCCTCAGCTCTTTCTGCTCCACACTCACGACTGACTGAACTGAACCTGAGCGGCAACAACATGGAGGATTCAGGAGTGCATCAGCTGTGTGAGGGGCTGAGGAGTGAAAACTGCAAATTAGAGAAACTGAAGTAAGTGAACAACAAGTGTGTGTGTGTCTGTGTGTGTGTGTGTGTGTGCGTGTGTGTGTGTGTGTGTGTGTGTGTGTGTGTGTGTGTGTGTGTGTGTGTGTGTGTGTGTGTTTTGTTGAATTGTATTTCTGCTGACTTTATGGCTCTGACTGTTTTACCCCCACACTACAAATGCTGTGTTTAGTCAGGACAGACTGCAGTGTCAGATTTGGACAGACGGACAGATGGACGTGAGGTGGACTCACAGTAAATAAATGAAGACAGCATTGTGACCCTGAGCCCCTCCCCCACAGTGGCCACTGTCATTGTTCTCTCCATCCAGTCTTTAATTTTCTTTCTTGTCCCACAATGCCACACTTAATCTTGTCTCCCATCCTCCATTGTCACTTTCCTCCTTCACACTCCTCTGATGTCCTCACTAAAGTTTGTTAAAGTTACTAAAACAGAATAAGAAGGAGAAACACTGAGAGTGGGGGCAGAAGAGCTGACCAGAGTGGCTGTGAACAAACTGGAGAAGGACTAAGGTGACAGACAGGAACAATGAGTGTAGGACATCAGAGAAAAGGAGAGAAGGAGAGAAAGAGAGAGAAGTGAAAAGAGAAGAAAAAAGAGAAATAAAAGAAGAGGATTAGGAGAAGGAGTGAGAGCTGAACATACAAAGGAACTTGAAGAAAGGCCGAGAGCAGCAGTAGGAGTTACCAGCCAACCACAGCATGGAGTCGGCATGTCCTCCCAGTGTCTGTAATGGTCTCCTCCAGCTTCTCTGGTCATCTTTAACAGTTCAAAGATCTTCATGTTAGGTGGATTAGTGATGATAAACTGATCTGTGTGTGTGTGTGTGTGTGTGTGTGTGTGCGTGCGTGCGTGCGTGCGTGCGTGTGTGTGTGTGTGTGTGTGTGTGTGTGTGTGTGTGTGTGTGTGTGTGTGTGTTCACCCTGTGATGGACTGGCCTCCTGTCCAGGTGTTGTTCCTGCCTTGTGCCTGATGCATGCTGGGATAGGCTCCAGCTGTCAAATTGACCCTGCTCAGGATAAGCAGATTAGTAACTTGGATGGACTAATGGTGACTGATGTTGATCCTGAGTGCACAGCCAATGATCTGAGTTTACCAAACACCACAAACTTCATTCAACTGAATGAACAAACAACTGACTGGTCAGCAGAGACACAAGGCATTATGGGTAACAGAAGGAGTGGGAGAAAGAAAAGGAGATGGGAACTGAGGACTTTGGAAAAGAGGAGTAGGAGAAGAGAAAAGAACTGAGAACTGGAAATAAATAAAGGAGGGCCGTGAGAGGGCTTCACCACCAGAGGGGAGAGCTGAGCGGAGGACTTGAAGACCTGCAGATTTGGCTGATTGTTATTTTTATTATCACTTCCTGTTTGACTGATGCCTTTAAACAAGGTGGCATAAAACATTTGAGATACAATTGATTCCATGTCTTTGATTTTTAAGTCGGAGTGACAGGCAGGTGAAGTGACTCTCTTGTGGTCACACAGTGTCAGTGGCAGAATTTAAACCCGCAACCTCAGAGTTTGAAGTGTTTGATCTGTCATCATGGAATAAACTTCATCCATGATGCCAAGACATCTTTAGAAAAGGCAAAACAAATCATAAAGGATCCCAGTCAAACAACATGGACATTTGTCTCCCTCCTTTCATCAGACAGGTGCAACTGAACTATGAACACCTGAACAGTGAGATTTAAGAGCAGTTTCTACACCTCAGTAATAAGGCTGCTGAACTGTCATATGTCTGTAATCAAAGGAGTGAATGAAGTGGCACAACATCTGAGGTTCTTGTGTGTGTGACGTCACACTTAGTATTATCCAGTGGGATTGTTACGATTAGATTGAAGGTTGAACTTTAACTCTGTCTGATGTTTTATGTTGAACTTTGTCTTCCTGAGTTATGACAAAAGGACGGCATGGTGGTGTAGTGGTAGCACTGCTGCCTCGCAGTTAGGAGACCCACGTTTGCTTCCTGGATCATCTCTGCGTGGAGTTTGCATGTTCTACCCGTGTCTGCGTTGGTTTCTTCCCACAGTCCAAAGACATGCAGGTTAGGTGCGCTGATGATCCTAAATTGTTCCTAGTGTCTGCTTGGTGTGTGTGTGCGGCCTGCGGTGGGCTGGCGCCCTGCCTGGGTTAGTTCCTGCCTTGCACCCTGTGCTGGCTGGGATTGGCTCCAGCAGACCCCCTGTGACCCTGTATTAGAATATAGTTGGTTGGATAATGAATGGATGGATGGATGGATGGATATGAAAAATTAGTAGAAGGACTAAAAAAACTGAACTCAACACCACTGAGGCCTTTACTGGATGGAGGTCAGCTGGTCAATGTCACCAGTCAGCATGTCAGGTCTGAATGGCAGAGGACAGAAGTGTCACATGTCAGTCTTGTCCTCACTGTCCATTATGTCATCGATCCTAAAGTCCGGTCCAGTCTGTGTCCTTAATGGTGTCACTATAAACACACAGAGTGTTCTCATCGTCTGGTTAGTGTGACATCAGAAGAGTCCATCAGGATAAACAGTCGAGTATCAAGCTCTCCAGTGTCCAGCAGTGACCCTCATGCTGCATGGCGTCCTACAAATCAGACAAAGTGCATTCAATTCAATTCAGTTTTATTGTCCTAAGAGGGTAATTTAGTTTTTTATCAGGTTTTACAGAGGAGACCACAACATAATGTTAAGGACACGTCACAAAATACACAGCCATCAAACATAAACTTAGTACAAATAAATAAAATATAACAGTGAGTATAATACGTCTGGTAGAACATATTAGACATCAAAATTAAACCAACGTTTAGTCTTAACTGATGACTGATGCAAATGCTACTCTTCATCATCCCATGATTTAAGGATGTGGGTGTTTATTAAAATTTAATTTATTTAAAAGATTAATAGCAGTTGGAGTGAAACAGAATTTGAAATGGCTGATTTTTATGCTTAGAAATTTGAACCTGTGTCCTGATGGTGAAACCTGGAATTGTGAATGTGGCGGACGAGTCGTCTCTAACAGAATACCTTCTGCTGTCTGTAACACTTGCCTGTTAAACACGTCTGTGAGATCAGACTGTCCAGTCCTTGTTATTTTACTGCTCCATTTTACAATTTGTTTATTCTCTTTTTGTTTTTGACATTAATATTTCCAAACCAGGCTAGCAGTTTATAAATACAGAAAGACTCAATACTGTCAATGATCTCCACTGCCTGCTCTTTCGTGATTGTTTCTTGTTGGTGACTGGTGCTGCTGTGATGGGTGACCTCGGCCATTAACCGGCTGGAAGGACCAGGGGAGAGAGCAGCTGTGAGGCACTACCTCCTCTGGGATGCTAGAGGGCAGCCCTTCTGGGTGACTGTGGCACCATGGATTCCGGCAGGGCACGATGGGACTTGGAGTTTGGTGAAGCCCATTGTGTTCTGTGGGGGGTGCCAGGAGCTGCAGAGCCCTACAGTGGACTTCCATCACACCTGCGAGTGATTTCAGGTAATACCGATGATCCACATGGAATACACCCAGGAGTTGAATAAAAGGAGCTGCCTGACTGAAATTTGGAGAGCCAGAGTCGGGGGGAAGTGGATGAAGAAAGAAAGAAAGAAAGAAAGAAAGAAAGAAAGAAAGAAAGAAAGAAAGAAAGAAAGAAAGAAAGAAAGAAAGAAAGAAAGAAAGAAAGAAAGAAAGAAAGAAAGAAAGAAAGAAAGTTTTTGTCTTGAGGACATTGTGCTCTTCATAGGGAAGTGCTTCCACAAGTATAAATAAAGGTGTGCTGTGTGGCAGTTTGTGCCCGGCATGCCTTTGATGAGGTCAGGACGGCTGTACACAACCCTGTGATCCACAACAGTTGAGCTGTTGCTGTCCCCTTTTTCCGATGACTTCTGTGCTTCCCTTAAAAGTCTCTTTGAGTCTTTGATTGCCCTCAGATATTTATGACTGTCAATGATCTCCTCTGCCTGCTCTTTGGTGATTGTTTCTTGTTTGTGACTGGTGCTGATCCTAAGTTTGATTATTAGTTGGTTGTAGAAAAGATTCACCCCACCAGTTCACAAAATCATCTCCCACTGGACCAGGACTGGTTTCATTCACACTCAGTAGGCTAACAATCACTGAGTCATCAGCACATATTAAGATGAACCTGTCCTCAAATTTACTGAGACCACCATTAGTGTAGAGGAGTACAAAAGAGGAGAAGAAACAGATATGAGGGGACCTGTGGGTGAGGACAACATGTCAGACAGACAGCCATTGACTTTCACTCTTCAAGTCCTGTCTTTTAAGTCAATCAGCCATCCTACCAAACTGAAGTCAAAATTAAATTCTTTAATAAGTCTCCGTGCAAGAAGGTGAGGCTGAATGGTGTTAAAGACTGAAGAGAAGTCTACAAACAGGAGCCTCACATGAGTCTTGGTGCTCTACAAGGGGCTACAAGAGATGAAGTAAAGTGACATAAGAACATAAGACATTTGACAAACGAGAGGAGATCATTCAGTCCATCAAGCCTGATTGTTTAGTTAATAGCTAAGCTGTCCAAATGTCTCATCCAGATTCTTCTTAAAGGACATCAAGGTTTCTGCTTCATCTTCATGTCTTGGTAGTTTGTTCAGAGTCACACAACTCTTTGCATATTGAAGTTCTTCTTGGCTTCAGGTCTTAAACGCGCTTCAGCTTAATTTCCACTGCTGTCCTCAAGTATGTGATTCACCCTTCAGCTGAAAGAATTCTGCTAGATCTCCTTTATCAATGCTTTTGAGGATTTTAAATACCTGGTTGAGGTCCCCACAAAGAAGTCTTCTCTGCTCAGAATAAGCAGGTTTAAGTCTGTCACAGTAGGACATGTCCTTCAGTCCCATGATGCACTTGGTTGTTCTCCTCTGCACAGCTTCAAGTGCTGTTATGTCTTTCTTGTACTGAGGTGACCAGAACTGCACACAGAACTCCAGATGTGGTCTCACTAGTGCATTATATAATTTGAGTATAATGTCCCTGCTGCTGGTCACCACTAGAGCTGCCAGTCCTGAGTGGTAAATGACAGACAAGAATTCCAGTTTGTCATTGTCACCCCGTGGTCACCTGTGACAAGTCCATCTGGTCACATGAGTGCAGGACGCTGTCAGTCTCAAGTCTGTGATGTTCTTATCCAGTGTTGATGTCCACATGTCAGTCTGAAAGACTTGGCACCAATCAGTCCAGCGTGAAGGCAGGAGACCCTGTCAGGTATATAGCGCCTTACTTTATAAGAATGGCAGTGGTCTCGCGTTCACACTGCACTTCAAGGAAAAGTCAGAAAATAAGTGGCCATTGAACCTTTGTGTTGTTTGTCCTTCTGTCTGTCTGTCTGTCTCTCCTCATGTCCTCACTTCTCTCTCTTCTTCTCCACAGCCTGACTCTTTGTGGTCTCACCTCCAGATGTTGCTCAGCTCTCTCCTCAGCTCTTTCTTCTCCACACTCGCAACTGACTGAACTGAACCTGAGCTTCAACAACAACATGGAGGACTCAGGAGTGGATCAGCTGTGTGAGGGGCTGAGGAGTGAAAACTGCAAATTAGAGAAACTGAAGTAAGTGAACAACAAGTGTGTGTGTGTGTGTGTGTATCTCATGAATTTTATTTCTTGTCACATTATCGCTCTGACTTTTCCACTCTCACAACACAAACGCTGTGTTTAATCAGGACAGATTGTAGTGTCCCTTATGGACAGACAGATGGACGTGAGGTGACACAACCACAGATTTCCTTTTAATAATTCAATTCATAAAGACAGCATTGTGACCCTGAGCCCCTCCACCACACTGGTCACTCTCCTCATCCTCTCTGTCCAGACTGTTGTTTTATTTCTTGTCCCACAAGCCCACGCTGTCCATTCTTTATTTTAATCTCGTACTTGTTCCTGTCCTCCATTGTCACTTTTCCTCCTTACACTCCTCTGACGTCCTCACTAAAATTTGTTAAAAATCACTAAAATAGAATAAGGAGGAGAAACACAGTCAGTGTGAGGAGAAGAGATGACTAAAGTGACAGAAGACAAAGAGGAGTGGACAGCTAGAGCTGGACTGAAATGACAGATAAGGACAAGGAGAATAGAATAGCAAAGATAAGGAGAGACGAGAGAAGGAGATGAACAGAATGAAGAAATGGACAAATAAAAGTGGAGGACAAGGCAGAGTACAAGTAGAAGGAGAGAGAGGAGGACAGACAGAGGAACAGGAGGAAAGGTGGACAGCAGCAGTAGAAATGACCAGCCAGCCATACACAGAAAGAGAAGGTGACAGGGAGGAGAGGATTAGGACTGAAGGCAGTGTGGACAGTAAGGTGGGAGACACAGGAAGTGACTGCCATTATAGCCAAGTGGACTGAACAGGCCGACATCATTCTACAAGACATAACCCCCAGGTCTACACAGGACATCGACATATATCTGTCAGTGGGCTTAGTGACCGACAGGTGGACACACACATCATGTGCAGTAGACGTCAGAGACACTGAGAGGATTCTGGGAAGGTGACCTCAGTGGGCGTGTCAGTGAGAAACTCCATTGTGAGGAGTGGCGCCCTCTTGTGTTTGTAACTCACACTTGTGTCTCTTGTGGGACATTAAAACAAGAATCTCACCACATGATCAGTGTAGGCTGTCACATGACTTTCTCAATAATCCAGTATATAGCGCCTCTTCTGATATTTTTATACACACATGGTCTTCACTGATGTCATCACAGGTCCAAACCCTCTGCCTCACAAATCCTTCTTTTGTCATTTCACTCAGTCAATGCCAGCAGACAATCAAACAGTCGACTGGAGATGTGAATAATTTGACGTCACTAAGGTCACCTGTCACACTAGTCCTGTGCCCCACTGGTCACTGTGGTCACTGTGTGATTCTCTTTACTACTAAATACAAAGCTGTGTGGTGACACACATCAGGGGTCAGTGGCTCTGTGCAGGTTATTAAGTTAAAATGGTGGACTCAGAGGAGCGTAGGTGGATGTGGTAGTGTGGGGGAGCAGAGCAGCGCTGGAGTGTTGGTGGTGAATTGGCGGAGCGCACTTTACACCTGCAGACACGTGTGGTTCAGCCAGTGTCCTCATTAGTGTTCTGGGGTGTGGAGTTAGACACCTGCACCCCAGTGAGTTTAAAATGAGCTGAGCAGGATAGTCAAGAACAAAACTGAACAGGAAAGAAATAAAATGATGGAGATGGAGGATAAATGAGGAATAAAATAAATGCAGAAATGCAGCTGAGCTGATTCACTGGAGCAGAGGCAAGTGGTCGAGAAGTGGCCGTGAGAGGAGTGAGCACATGGCGCTCAAGGGGTAAGGTCAAAACCTGCCTCGTTTTAATCTATGGATTATTTATTGATTGTTAACTGTGATTTTAACATCCACTAATGAAGACTATTTTTATTGGGGAAAATTATTATGTTTATCCATCCATCCATCCATCATCCAACCCGCTATATCCTAACTACAGGGTCACGAGGGTCTGCTGGAGCCAATCCCAGTCAGCACAGGGCGCAAGGCAGGAACAAACCCCGGGCAGGGTGCCAGCCCACTGCAGTAATTTATTTATTTGTTAACTTATTCACTGAAGAAGCACTTCACTTTATTTAGGTTTTGAACACTTCATTTTGTTGTATTGTCAAACCATTAAGCACTTACTCCTTTTGCTCGTTTGTGTCCTTATTGCTCGGCTCTTCCTCAGACTTGACTATTGACGTCTCAGTTTCATGTGAGTGTGACAGCTGCAGGCCACCAAGGCCATCACAAGCCAGTTAAGAGCACGGGGATCAGAGAGGCCACAGAGGAGTCACAGGATGGCTTTAAGTCAACATATTTCAAGATCTTTAAAACAGACAAGTGGACATTTGCACAAAACAACTGCTAAGTACAACAAGGACAAACTTGGGTTCAAGCCTCACCTCAGGCGACTGGGCCAAGACAAACAACTGGGATGACTAGAAAAAGGCCCAGCACAGCTTGGAGAAAAGCAGGAGAGAGGATAAGAGGAAGAGCTGAGACAAGCTTGGGGACAATTCTGTGCATATGGCTATGTGACAAGTGACAACTAGTAACCCACAACAAAAAGAAAATGTAAAGTTGCTCAACCCACCTGACAGTCCAGCTGGACCAGTCCAATGGAAGATAAAAAAGACCACCGGACATTCACAAAGCTGCTGTTCACTTCTGCTACACCACATTAGGGGTGACTCAGGACAAAGTGACACCAAGTGACTGCACTTTAATGACATTTCCTATCCATTAAGTCATGAAGAAAAGGATATAGTGATTGTAATGTGATGACGCGATTTCAAGCTATCTCAAAATCACTTTCTGTAAAACTGCCTGTTCTTTCAAAGTGACATCCTGTCTATTATAAGATATCTTGAAATGTATTTCACATGTCTTAATTTGTATTGTAGACAGGTGAAAATGCTATTCCGATACTTGCTAAGTTAATGTCTTGTTAAAGCTATCGCAAGTTGCTTTTGAGATATCTTGAAATAAATTCTAAGATATGTCAAGTGAAGTAGAGACCCATTTAAAGATATCATGAAATGAATTTGACATTTCTAAAAATGTGTTTTAGGTCTTTCAAATAAAAGTAAATTTCAAGATATCTTAAAATAACTTTACATATGGTGGGCCAAATGAACATTTAGAGATATCTGGAAGTGCATTTTAGATATCAGTCAGTCAGTAAGTCAGTCAGTCATCATCCAACCCGCTATATCCTAACACAGGGTCACGGGGTTCTGCTGGAGCCAATCCCAGCCAACACAGCAAACAAGGCAGGAACAAACCCCGGGCAGGGCGCCAGTCCACCACAGGGCACAAGCACACACACACCAAGCACACACTAGGGACAATTTAGGATCGCCAATGCACCTAACCTACATGCCTTTGGACTGTGGGAGGACACCGGAGCACCCGGAGGAAACCCTCGCAGACACGGGGAGAACATGCAAACTCCATGCAGGGAGGACCTGGGAAGCAAACCCAGGTCTCCTAACTGTGAGGCAGCAGCGCTACCACTGCACCACCGTGCTGCCCATTTTAGATATCTCACAGTGAATTAAAGATATATGGAAATTTGTCTGTTTTGTCTTGGTAGAGTGATATTTTACTCTACTTTCCCTTTTTCTATTATTAATATGTAGCCTTTTTTAGAATGCCTCAAATCTCACAGACTTACCCCTGTTTATAAAGTATTGTACCATATAATTTCTCACCACCTTGCCTTCTACAAGTATAACCTCAGGCAATTAGGTGTAGTAAAAGACAAGCAGGAGTTAAATTACACTTTAAATAATGGATTATTGGTAATATTCATAAATAATAACAATAAGCGAAGTACACGTGAATACTGGCAACCATACAACCTGATAAATGGTGTTGTGTAGTTTCAGGTGGCACACAGACTTGTTAGTTACAGTAAGTGTCTCTAGTTAAGTCCTCATTTGTGGTCAGACATCTTCAGAACAGGCCGCATCCCTGTCTCAATATGGCTGCTGAGCTGTGCTCTTCATTGTGTTGTCCGTTTCAGTTCATGGTGTGAGATGCTCTTTCATCAGATATTTGTAAGAGAGAGAGAATGAGGGGTAAAGAAAACAAATTTATAGATTCTCTGTCCACACCCTACAGCCAGTAGGGCGTCATGGTACTTAAAGGCTTTTGATACAATCCAGTTCCAAACAGCCACACTTCAGACCAATGGGGCACAGAACACTGTCACACCTGCCCCTGTGAAACTTGGCAGTTAGGCAGCCTGGCTTTCCTGTGGGGTTGACTGAGAGACTTCAGCAGAGAAACACTCACTAAACTTGTTTGAGGCACTTCACCCAAACCTGTCGTAAAATTCCTAAAAGGGGGGGAATGGGTTCTTAAACCATCAAACCATTGCTGTTATTACCAATAATGTAACACTAATATTCCATTGCTTTGTCTCAGTTACAAATAAAGACATAAAAAATATTTATTAACTTGTATGCAAAATTTCACATCACAACAGCATCTATTTCAAGATATCTGAAATGCATTTAAAGATCTTCAAATCACCTCCTATTATTCATTCACTAGGACTTCCTGTCTATGTTAAGATATCTCCAGTTGTATTTGAGATATCACAGATTGCACAGGAAGTTATTTTAAGATATCTGAAAATATAATTAAGATAAATTAAAAAGCATTTGAGAAATCTTGAAATTCACTGTTGTTTGAGTTATGTAAAATACATTTTTAGATATCTCAAATCCATTTCATGACATCTTAAATTGGGTCTCTGCTCCACTTGAGAAATCTTAGAATGCATTTCAAGATATAATTGAGATTATTTGAGATATCTTTAAAAAGACATTAAATTGTTTCCAAATATCTCAATAGCATTTTCAGATATCTACAATACAACTTAAGACACCTGAAATAAATTTACGGATAACTTGAAACAGCATCCTGTCCACTTTCAGATATCTGAAATACATTTCAAGATATCTCCAAATGACATCCTGCGCCTTTCAAAATATCTGAAACACATTTTCAGATGTATAATTTCCTGTGCATTTCAAGATATCTCAGATGCATTTTGAAATATCTTAAAATAGAAAGGATGTCCCTTTGAAAGAATAAGACATTTTGCAGGAAGCAATTTTGAGTTTTCTTGAAAGGGTTTTGAGATGTCATGAAATACCCAGGAAATTATTTAGAGATTTCTGAAAATGTATTTGAGATATCTTGAAATTCAATTCAGATATCCCAAATTTTATTACAGATATTTTAAAATGTTAAGAAATGTATTTCAAGATATCTCAAGATGAGTTTTAGACATCTTAAAAAGTAAATTGCATTTTAAGATATCTGAAATGTATTTTGAGATATCACTAAATGTTATTTTGGCCTGCCATATTAAAATAGACAGGAAGTCCCATTAAAAGAATAAGAAATTTTACAAGAAAGGAGCTTGAGATATCTTGAAATGCACAAGGAGTTATTTTGAGATATTTAAAACTGTATTTTGGATATCTTGAAAGGCTTGCGAGATATCTTAAATTTTATTACAGATATCTTAGAATGTTAAAGAATTTATTTTAAGATATCTCAGAATGACTTTTAGATATGATATAAAGTAAATTGCATTTTAAGATATCTTGAATTGCATTTGAGATAGGGGTGCTGGAGCCTATGTCAGCTTGCACAGGGCACAAAGCAGGAATAAACCATGAACAGGATGCCAGTCCATTTCAGGGTTAACACCACCCACCTCAACCACACACACAAGCCAATTTAGTGTCACCAATGTACCTAACATGCACATCTTTGGACTGTTGGTGAGAACCAGAGCACCCGAAGGAAACCTACACAGACACAAGAAGAGCATACAAACTGCATACAGGGAAGACCCCAGACATGAACCCTGGTCTCCATACTGAGTGGGAACAGTGCTACGCTGTGTCACATTCCTACACATATCTTGAAATGCATTTCAGATATCTCAAAATACACAGCATATTACTTCAAGATATCTTGAAATCTATTTAAGATATCATAAAATGCATTTCCAGATTTCTTAAAAAGCAGAGTTATTTTAAATGTTAATTTGGTTTGTCATAGTATTTGCATACATTACCCAGGTTGGTGAATCTCCAATTCTTTGACACATTAATACTTGTCCCTCAACACCCACCACAAAAACATCCCATTGTGCACATTACTAGGTATTCTCAGTAAACTCAGAACATGGAAAGTCGTTGATTAAACAACAACCCTCTCAACCACAAGCAATCACCTAGCTGAGGATATGCAGACTTTTTCATTTTTTTAGAGACTTTTAATTAAAAAGTAAATAACAGGCAGAAACATTCAGAATTAATGAAAGAGAAGGTCACCAGTTGGACTAAAAGTATTTCTTGTGTGAATGGAGTGAATTTAACTGAGAGCAAAACACAATTTATTATTTTTATTTGTTATAAGTGAAACATTGAGATTTGCTTGTGTGGACGAAAAAGGCACACTGGAAAGCAGACAGATAATATTTTCTCAATTCACTTTATTTATTCATTCGGAGTCGCAGTAAGTAGAGATTCAAAAGAGCATAACTTATTGCCGCAAAGCTCAATTGAACCCTGATCAAAAGCCAGGAGGGGTTTTTTATACTTCAGCATCTCATGATTAATAAGACAGAAAGAACATCCTTATCAAAACAGTAAAGTTAAACAATATGTCTGTTGAGCTAAGCATTATCTGTGTTTTGGAAGCTAAGCACAGGAGAGACGCCTTTGCATAAACCACATGTACTTTCTGCAGCCTTGTGACCTTGTCCCTGAAACATTCACTCTGAGAAAGGGAAAAACAAGAAACAGCTTACATTTTATTCATCTGGACACTATTTCTCCTGAAACCTGGAATAACATATTTTTGTTAGTTCATAAGCCAAAGCGTCTCTCACTGGCAAGTTACAAAATAGTTATTATAAAAATTCTAATTTACTAAACACACAAAATACATGGTGCTGAGGAGAACATTCTTCTTCTACACTTGGAATTCAATTGTTCAAATCATTTCACTCCTCATCCCTTGACACTATTGTCAAAATGTGTCTGAAATTTACCAAAAGTAATACCTGAGAATGAATGAAAAGTGGTTAGGGAACTCAAAAAGCCAACTGCTAATTTTGAGCTTTTTGGACTCTCAAGATCTGGAGGTCCCGTCAGTGTCACTTACAGTATGTTCTGTTGTCCCGCCAGTAGAAAGGACATTGAATTTCACAATGTAGTCAGCTCTGTACCACAGACATGTGTTGTTACATGACATTACATTACAATTGGACTAGATGTAATATTGAGACTGAGACATACTGATGTCATCCTTGAAAATGGAAGAGAAGCGGCTGAAAAATTTGTGCTCTGAGGTGTGAGAGTTAATT
The DNA here is from genome assembly GCF_900747795.2 of Erpetoichthys calabaricus. NCBI lineage: Eukaryota > Metazoa > Chordata > Cladistia > Polypteriformes > Polypteridae > Erpetoichthys > Erpetoichthys calabaricus. The sequence goes on along the minus strand of NW_026261598.1, from coordinate 273,336 downwards.
AAAAATACATTTTGATCCTAAAAACTTGGTGTTTTGGTTTCCACTAAGGAGCCATGCAGGCATTTTTAAAGTTTTTTTTTCCCTGTAAAAAGGTTTATTTATGCCTTTCACTCGCCTGCACAGAAGTAAAAAGTGCTGAGAGTTTGGGGGAGCATTTGGAAAAGTTACTTTTACTTGTTCTTGTTATTTGCATTCCAACTTGTGTCGCCAAGAGCTCAGCTGACAGACGAGTTTCATTAAGACATCTATCAGACACAAGTGGTTGTAAGAGTAGACAAGACAATAAGAAATGAACCAGCAGTGGATATTCAGTAAGTGTGTTTCTCTAGATTGAACAGTTCTTAGCAGTCAAGAAGGTAGAGCAGTTAAGAGGGCAACAGTTTAAGGACAATTTAATACAATGAAATACAAAGGAATACAAATAGTGTGAGTTGGGAGCTTGTAAGTAAGTAATAAAAGGAGCACAAAGTTAAGAGAAAAGTAAAAAAAAAAATAAATTAGTAATCCACCGTCAAATTTAATAATGAGGCCAGTGCAGTGCAACCCCTGTTAGATATGGAACTTATTAGAGGACGGGTTGGAGCAGCCTGTAGTCTTCTATGATGGCTACATCTGCAGGAGAAGCCAGCTGACCAAGCACTTCAAGCTCAGGGTGACTGAACTGGAGGAGGAGTTGGCTGGCCTGTGTTGTTGTGGAGAATTGGTGGACCTGGCCCATGTGTCTTTTAGAGATATAGTGTGTACTAGGTGACGCTGGAGGAGACTCCAGACTAGAGAATTAGAGAAATGTGGGTCACAGTCACAAGGTGCAAGACAAAAAGTGCACACTGTCTGGGAGCATCAACCCCAGAACTGGAAGTGTGAAATTGTTTTCAGGGCCTTGCAGATTCTTAGGTGGTAGACAGGCATGAGGATCCCCAATGGACCACCTCAATAACAGTTCCTGGAAAGAGAGAGGTTGTGATAGTTGGGGACTCAGTCATTAGTGGGATTGAAGTGCCTTGAACACAATGTGATTCCTGATTTTAAGAAAGCCCTCCCCTTCCTTTTGATTGCTTTGGTAATGTTCATTATAGGGTATTTGGCATTAAGAGTTTTTAATTTAAAATGGTGTGTCAGGCTGATGGGCGTGGCAGCTCTTATGTGTAGTGATGAGATGAGCTGATTGTTTGTTACATGCAGCCAGAGTCACCTCAGCTCTTTTAACATTATGCAGGTTGTTTCGCAGAGAACCTGTGCCCAGTGGGATAAAAGGAGCCTGAGAAGGTTATATTGGGAGGAAGAGCGAATGTAGAGAAAAGCCAAGCAAAATGACCCCTTTTATTGACTAACTAAAAAGATTACAATATGCAAGCTTTCGAGGCAACTCAGGCCCCTTCTTCAGGCAAGATGTTGATTAGCTTAAACTTCATTATTTTCATAGTCATTCCACCTGTATATATAGCAGACATTAATTGGCAAAGCGAAATACATAGAAATATAAAGAAATAAACAAAAAGAAAGAAAACACTTTTAACATGATAATGAAGAAAACTAAAAATAGGTCAAAAATAAAGTTATATTAAACTTTCTATGAAGTGATAGATAAACGTAGTGGTAAACATATATAATGGACATAATTAAGGACAATACACATCATCCAAACAGACAATATTGGTCTGCTGATATGGTGACTGGAGGACAGACCTGCACAAGTTGCTTCGTAATGTCGGGGCACCATTTGGGTGTCCCCATTTAATGAAATAAAACAAAACGAAATAAAACTGGATGTGATGGCCCCAATAAAACACACCTTTTCAGCCCAATAGACAAATTTTCTTTGCAGTTGTATCAACACAATGGCACTTTCTCCATGTTGAGTTTCTGGGTCCAACAGCAGACTCCATCCTCTGGGGGTCTACAGCTTTTCAAGAGTCCCACCCAGAAGGACAGGTGCAGCTCTGGGCACTGCGGCTGAGTCAGTTCCCCTCATTTGGTTTCTTCTCAGAGCTGCAGGTGGATAAGGAGAGACAGTCAGTGTGAGCGCCCCCTCTCGTCTCAGAGTGGTATCACTTACCTCACAGAGACAGGAAGGTCATCTCCAGGTGGGCACACATGTGTGACAATACGTAGAACTGTCTGTTATGTTTACATGTATACTTCATAATTTTTTCATTATATATGTTTGTATGTATTGCTACATTTATCTGGAAGTTTTTGTTGTGATGTAACTGTGCTCTTCTTCATTATTTAAAAAATATTTATGATTGTTTATATTGTATTCTTTTTGGTTTATTATTTCTTTACATGTACTGTATATGCATTATCCTTAATAATTATTATCTACTTTATGTTTTTTGCTATTTTTTTTAATTATTACTCTTTACTAATTTGTCATGATACCACTGTGTTTTATGAGTTATTATAATTTCCTTACTGTTTATTTCACTTATTCTGTCTGTCGTTGGTGACACAGTGCCAGTACTGGTGCCTTGCAGCATGGAGATGACGGTTCAAGCCTAGTGCTCTCTGTGTGGAGCTCCCGTGTTCTCTGCTTGGTTTTCTTACACAGTCAAAGAACATGAAGGTTATGGGACTTGGTGTCATTGAAGTAGACCCGTGTGTGTGTGTGTGTGTTTGTGGTTGTGTTTCTGTGTTCACCCTGTGATGGACTGGTGCCCTGTCCAGGTGTTGATCCTACTTTGTGCCCAATAACTGATATGACAAACCTTGTCTGCTACGGGCGATGGACGTCTGAGGTGGAATCCGTTAGCAGTGGTGTTATTTTTCCGATAATTTTTTAAATAATTCGTGGTATCCCGAATTTACTCAACCCAGGGGGCATTCAATTATAGTATACTAGCAAAATACCCGCGCTTCGCAGCAGCGAAGTACTGCCTTAAAATTTTTATTAAGAAGAAAAATAAACCTTTTTAAACTGAGGGAAAATATACCAATAATTATTTGTTAAGGATCTCTTTGTATACCACATTGTCAGTTCGCCCCTCCGGTTGTAATATGACCAAGCTGTGCGCTGAGCTTACTCTTGAACATGCAACATACAGTTGGCCATGTGAAAAGCAATCTTGCCTCAAATCAATGTCAACCTTTTGTACAGTCTGTCCCTGAGACTTATTAATTGTCATTGTGAAGCAGAGCCTTACTGGAAATTGTAGGCGTTTGAATTGAAATGGGAGATCAGAGGGTATAACGGGGATGCGAGGAATAAAAACTCTCTCCACTGAGCCACCGCCAGTAAAAATAGTTGCCTCAATTAGGTTCTTTTGCAGGCATGTGACCTGAAGTCTCGTGCCATTACAAAGTTTCGGTGGCTGTAAGTTTCTCAGTAACATTATTGGTGCCCCAACCTTCAAAATTAGATTATGCTCAGGAGTGCCTGGAGGATTCAGAGTGTGGAGAAACTCTACCAGATAGTGCACCGCATCTTCCACTTCTACAACTGAATCCACAGACTGATATGTTTTCGGTTGTGAATGTAGTTCTTGAAGTAAAATGTGGTTTATAGTCATAGTCATGTAATTTCTTGGTGTCAGGATAGCTCTCTCCCTCAACCATGACACGTCGTTTTCATGGAGATTTCATAGATTGGGGTAAACATTTTGAAGAAGGCTTTGTAAGGTATTCACGAGGAGACAGAGATTTGTAGGAATATTTATTTTATAATTTTCTTGTATGAAGGTGCCATAACCTATACTCATCAGAAGAGCAGGGAACTCCCCGGCTTTTTTGTCGCCTTTCAAATGAACCCTCATGTTTATTCTTAAGGTAACAACATTGATTTGTGGCCATAGGTATGAAGACTCCAGAGATGCTTTAACTTCGTTAGCGCGTGTTCCTCTGGGCACGACTGGTAGGGTCTCCAGTCAGCAACACTGTCAAGCCTCCCATAAGTTTGTTGGTGTTTCGGATGTCTTGGAGGGTCCTTTCTAAAGCCTCAACACCTCCTCTGTGTGCCATAGTGCATTCATCCCAGACAATAAGCTGACAATGTCGAAGCACTTCAGCCATGTTGCTCTGGTTTGATATGTTAGACATGGGGAATTCAGTATGGCTGCGGTTCAGAGGCAGCTTGAAAGCTGAATGTGCAGTACTGCCACCCTCAAGAAGAGTTGCAGCAATGCCAGAAGAAGCCACAGCTGTGCCAATATTACCTTCCGCTTGGATTTTCGCAAGGAGAAGGTTTATGAGGAATGTCTTACCAGTTCCTCCTGGAGCATCAAGGAAAAACACCGTGCCAGTGGCCGAGACAACGATAGTCATAACTTGCTCATAAACTGTCTTTTGGTCACTATTTAGCAACAGCTCATTATTTGTGACTATATCGACCAATTGTGTGGTGTTGAAAGACGTCTTTTTCAAGTTCTCGGGATTTGACGTAACTTCTGCTAGTTCTCTGAAAGGTGAAGGCAAACCGTAATGATGAAGAGATTGACCTCCAATAGCAATCACGTAGTTTTCAAGCACCTGTAGACACTTGTTATAGATCAAATGTAACCACTGGTGGACTTCTGCTCGTATATGATCTCTTTCAGTCTGTCTCCTAACATCTTCTGCTGTGCTGTCTTTATGTTTTTCCCATATTTTTAAGGGGTTTTCTATTCGGCAGAAAACCAGTATGACAGCAAAGAGTTCAAGGATCTTATGAGGTGACCGAGACAGAGCAGCTTCCTGTAGACTCTCATCCCAGTTGATATTGTCCTGTAAAAAACCAAGTGCCCTGCAGGCCAACAGCATACTGATAAAGAAAATATTAAATTAAAGAGTGATAACAATGCAGGTATACAGATAATACAATAACTTTGAATAATGTTAACGTTTACCCCCCCGGGTGGAATTGAAGAGTCGCATAGTATGGGGGAGAAACGATCTCCTCAGTCTGTTAGTGGAGCAGGACAGTGACAGCAGTCTGTCGCTGAAGCTGCTCCTCTGACTGGAGATGACACTGTTCAGTGGATGCAGTGGATTCTCCATAATTGATAGGAGCCTGCTCAGCGCCCGTTGCTCTGCCACAGATGCCAAACTGTCCAGCTCCATGCCTACAATAGAGCCTGCCTTCCTCACCAGTTTGTCCAGGCGTGAGGCGTCCCTATTCTTTATGCTGCCTCTCCAGCACACAACCACGTAGAAGAGTGCACTCACCACAACCGTCTGATAGAACATCTGCAGCATCTTATTGCAGATGTTGAAGGACGCCAGCCTTCTAAGCAAGTATAGTCGGCTCTGTCCTTTCTTACACAGAGCATCAGTGGTTGGATGTAGGACACCATCAACTGTTCTGAGAGATTTGAAGGACGTGGGACCTGTGATTTCGTTGAGCCGCAGTTGAAGATGGTAGAATTCAGAGTTATTCGGGTGCAAAGTGTAGACCCGTCCAAGCACATTATCTATTTTCACTCCCAAATGTCCTGGTACAGTGTTCCCCTGTTTCCTCCGACAAAACATGTTGTTTGCCCACACATAATATGATGGAATTTCATTATAATGAAGTTGTTTTGCAAAATCATTGTGGTTGCAAAGGTCAAAGAACGCTAAAAGGGTTGTCTGTGGTGGATTGTGTACTTTATCGGCAACATTGTCTTCTGTGAAATAAATTCTTTGTCCGTTCTCAAGATGCACAGCAAGATGAACGACCAGAGGGTAACCTTCGTGAATGGTAAAACAGAAAATGCGCCAGGCTGCTTCAGAGCTACTAATGTAACGACCAGCTTCGTATCGAGATACTTCGTCATTTTGATTTTGTATTGTAAATACTGCCTGGTCACTTCCCTTGTTAACATACTTGCAGATGTATTTGATCGATTTTACTGAATTGAAAAATTCGACATTGATGTGAGCATTGAAGAAGCGGGACAGCACAGGACTATTAGGGACCACCCATCTGTTGTCGATATCTACTCCTTTGATGTTAATTGTATGACCTCCATCAGCAGGTGCGCGCCGGTGGTACCGAGGGTAACCATCTTCTCCGGTCTGAGTTTCTGAGATGAAGGGACGCGGGTACTTCTTACTGCATATTCCGTTGATCATGCAGGGTGAGTTGATATTATGAGGTCCACATGGGCCGTGAATCATGGTGGATTTTACTATTTTGTGGAGGGCAGGGTCAGTCTGTGGATCAGGAATATCCGCACGGATGACTTGATCGATGAGAACTGGTTTAATCCTATCTTTTAGCCACAATAGAATGTGTGCATGGGGAATACCTCGCTTTTGCCACTCTATGGTGTACATGTAGCAATTTGTACAGCCGAAAATGTTACTCTTCATGAGCAAGTCTATCATTTTGCGAATCTTGAGATGAAATACACGACTGATAAGGTCATGGCGATCATGAAGTTTTTGACGTGGAAGGAGAATTTCAGTGATGTCAGGCCATTTAGGATTGCAAGTAAATGTGATGAATAAGTCAGGCGGCAATAATGACGTACGTATGTCATTGCGTCTTGTGTACGCTCGTGCATATAGCGAGGTTCTCCAGTGAAGGAAGATGGTAATATCACAGCTTGACCAAGTTCTATTAAATCAGTGTC